>NC_056748.1:45125335-45247835 GCF_019279795.1 Protopterus annectens | reverse complement strand
TAGGTACATACCAAAAGGGCCATTGTGTTCAATGATAGGTCTGATGAATGCTCAATACAGTGGAACAATTACCTCCTTGGACCTAGATCCAATATCTTTGTTTATAAGTTGCACAGCATAAAATGCTATTATAGATACATGATGGTCAAATGCTAGATTGCTGTCTGTGTGTGTCCACAACTCTCTGACTACTGGGTTGACTCTTTAGGAATATGTTGTCAATATGATAGTTACCAGGGATGGATGACTTTTCAATGGATACTATTATGCATTTCTTGGCATTTAGGTTTAGTCCATGGCTCTGACATGAGATATTTGTGCCACAGCCCCTTCTGGAGTGGAATGAATGATGGTAATAAAGGAGACAGTTGCAATGGCAGCAAATGGAAGAAATGAGAAAAAGCTGAGAAATGAGATAGAAAGAAAACGTGGAACAGATTAACAGCATCAAGAATCTGAAAGTTATAGTTGAGAAGATGGGAAGTCTGAATGAGGTGGTCAAAGCTAGAATCAAAGGGGCTACAGCCTACTGGCACAGAGTGTCCGTGGTAGTTTATGACATAAGAATTCCAAAAAAGCTGAAATAATGTGTACAAAATAGTGGTGTGACCAGCACTATGGTATGGTACTTGCATTGTTTCCAGCTTTGTAAATGTGTAATAACTAAGGTATGCAGACCAAGTCCATACTGTACATATAATAGTCTATACATGGACAACCTGACTACAGCATTAGATAGATAGCTCTTCTGTTGCTGAATGCCTATGGCTGGCACACAGTGAAGGCATATCTGCTAGGTTTTTCATATTTAATAGTTAATCATTACTACCCACATGGTTACTCAGTTCTCATATATCAAAATATTTATTTATGCTTTGCATTTTTGCATGACTGCATAAAAGTGGGGAAAATGAGAAACTTCCTTAAAGCCACTGTTCCCCAATCTCACCCAGACATATGCATATTCCTTTTAATGAAACATACAGCCAATTCTGATTACACCAACAATTCAAAGTACTAAATGCACCATATGTGAATAAATGTATATATAAATATATATATATACACACACACACACACACATATATATATATATAGTGTGTGTGTGTGTGTGTGCATATACGTATGTCTGTACTATATAAGTCTGTATATGTATGTATATATAGACAATCAAATATTACAGTACTAGCAATACATTCAGTTGTTTAAATGCACACCCATCGAAACACTTGCTGGCATGGTCACACACATACATAAACACACCCACACTGCAGAGAGGTGATATCTGTCTCATACCCTGAGCCTTGACACACCCTGTCCTGTCAGTACTACTGCACATTTGCAAGTCCAATGGGGCATAAACTCAAGACATCTCAATCTGTTTTGTAACATAAATATAAAATGTTGGAGGGCTAGATATGTATCACAGAGAATACCACTTTTTTTTCGAATTGCCTTCTTCTCCAAATACATCAAAGTACATCTCTTACACTATTCAAATGTAATTTGAATGAATGGATGAGTAACTGCAAGTTTACCCTTGTTTTTAGCATTTTTATCACTCATGGATAGGAACAACATGTAAATGTTCTGCATAACTTTGGTATATTTGTACTTAAAATACCAGGGTACTAGGCTTCTAAAGATCCTTATGGATCAATAGCATAAGTAAGTGCCTATAAACCCACAAACCTCTGTGCTTCCAATATAAAATATATTACTGAGTTTTAAACAAATGTATTGTATGCTCTTTGAAACAAAAATTCAGCTTTCTAACTGCATGATCTATTTGAATCAAGACATAAATGTAGAAGTTATCTTTTTTCAGCTTTAAACAAATTTATTGTTATGTATTCTGTGTTTTTAAAACAAGATACCTATATCATTACATGGGCTCTTTGAATAAAAATGTATATATAGAAGTAGTTATTTTACTCAGTAACTGGAACAGTAAAGATGACCATACTTTCAAACCTTTTAGCGAATCAGTAGCTTCCTCTTTCTGCCTTAGAATCCAGACTGAAGTGCAGGGTCCCCTTTCGGTGGCCATGGTGGTGCAGAGGTTAGCATTGTTGCCTCACAGCAAGAGGTTCTCCAGTTTGATCCTTGGCTGTGGTGCCTTCTGTGTGGAGTCTACATGTCCTCTCTGTGTTCATGAGGGTTTACTCCAGGTGCTGCAGTTTCCTCCCACATTCCAAATACATGCAGTAGGTGGACTGGACACTCTAAATTGGCTGTAGGTGAGTGTGTGTGCGAGTGAGTGGTAGTAATGAAATACTTAGGCAAGGCTAGCCACCTGGTGGTGTAAATCTTGACTCAAGATGTTTGTCACTGTGGAAGTGACACCCCAACCCTATTTGCAAAATGAGAAAAGGGGTTGAGGATGGATGGATGGATGGATGGATGGATGGATGGATGGATGGATGGATGGATGGATGGATGGATGGATGGAGTATCTTCCTCTTTTTATTGCTGTGTTTCAAGCTAACTTCATATCTTTATATGAAAAACAGTATATTTGTCTTCCTGGTCCAAGTATCCTTACTTTACAGTTTTTTTCTCACTTCTAAAGATAGAAAAGTATTAGGTAAATACACTGGCCTTCCCCTAAAAGTATTAAGTAAATACACTGGACATCCCCTGTACAGTTCTGATGAGTAACAAAGTCATACCCCAGGATTTAATAAAATCCATGTAGGCACAGTGTAGAGCCTACACAGAATGTATCCATGTACACAGCCATGGTTCCCCCTCGGAAGTGTGCCATGCATGTGAGTGATGGCATGCTGCCGAGGGAGAGCCAAGGAACATGGATATTGAATTAGTGTAGGGAGAGGTGTAGCAGCAACTTGTAACTGCAGGTGAGTGTGAGGCTCCCTGTAATGCTCCCTGTCACTGTTGTAATGTTGTGAAGTGTGTCAAATGTATAATATGCCATTTTTATGATGTTTTATGTTTTTTTAACTGCATGTTTGCACGGTGTGGAGTGCAGCAATCCCCAGCTGTGCTCACATATAGACAGCTGACACCTGCTAGACATCTAAAAATAGAAACCAGATGTAATTAATTCTCACAATTACATTTTTTTCTTTTTTTTTCAATTGCCATTTGTGCAGAGTGGCCCAGAGTGCAGCAGAGCCGAACAGATTTTATACATACATGGCTGATGCCAGACATCTAAAAATAGAAACCAGATGTAATTAATTATTTATTTATAGTTGTATTTAAGTGTGTTTACATGGTGTGGTGCTCAGTAACGCAAATAGGTAGCCTAGTAGTACATGTGAAGGTATGCTAGTTATTATAACATCCAACTAGCTACAAGGGAAGAGTTATGATCTTATGTGTGCTCGGTCCTGGGTTCGAGTCCATAATAGGCAGAATATGTCTGTAAATGAATGAAATGTAAGTATGGATTTAGTATGCTAACTATAGTGCAATAAGCAAGAAAGACTAAAGCATTTACTGCAGTAAAGTATACACGAGAAAAACTGTAGTGCAATAAATGGCAAGTAGAGTTGTAGTGCAATAAATGGGCAATTAGAGCTGTAGTGCAATGCATGAACAATAACAACTGAAGTTCAGTAAACAATAAACAATACCAATAACAATAAGCAAAATGGTGTTCAGTAGGATTGTGTTGCTGTATCTAAGACTGTTTGTAAGCTTCTGAGCCCCCAAGCCTCTCTGTATTGGAGGGAAGCCTTCTAGCTTGTCAGTGGGAGTGATAAGCCCTAGGTAGCCTAGCTACCACAAGAGGAGTGGTTTCTGGCCCAGAAATTGTAGTTTATTGGCCATTTGGGCAGTTTTTTTCCATCTCCTTCAACTTTCAGGTCTAAAAGCCCACATTTGCACTTTTCCCACCTTTCCTGTAACTAGTCTAGTCCAGATAGAGATTTACTGTATCCAGGACTGTTTGTAAGCTTCTGAGCTCTCCAAGCCTTTCTTTGTTGAGGGAAGCCTTCTAGCTTATCAATGGGAGTGGTAAGCACTAGGTAGCCTATCTACCACAAGAGGAGTGGTTTCTGTCCCAGAAATTGTAGTTTATTGTCTGGTAGAGCACATTTTTCCATCTCCTTCAACGTTCTGGTTTAAAAGCCTGCATTTGCACTTGTTTCCCACCTTCCCATAACTAGTCTAGTCCAGATACAGATTTTCTGTATCCAAGACTGTTTGAAAGCTTCTGAGCCCCACACGCCTCTCTTTGTTGGAGGGAAGCCTTCTAGCTTGTCAGTGGGAGTAGTAAGCACTAGATAGCCTATTTACCACAAAATGAGTGGTTTCTGGCCCAGAAATTGTAGTGTATTGACCTTTTGGGCAGTTTTTTTCTATCTCCTTCAACTTTCTAGTCTAAAAGCTTGTGTTTGTGCTTTTCCTACCTTTCCTGTAGCTAGTCTAGTCCAAATACATATTTGCTGTATCCAGGACTGCTTGTAAGCTTCTGATAGGTGCCAAAGTCTGCTCTTCAATTTTTCCCTTAGATATGCTAGTTCTCTCCTCTCCTGCACATTTACTAGCTTATTAGTCTAGCACTTTACCATATCAGACTTCTTGTAGCAATTATTGTAGCACACAAAAATGCTACAAGCACTAAATGTTCTACAAGGAAACAGCTCCAGTACTTATTATTAATGCCCCCCCCCTCAAGGCATGTCTAAAGGTCAGTTCTCTGTGCTTTCTCCTGTTAACCTGGTGAACCTGGGCATCCTGAAGCAATGTAGCAACTGCCTCATATACACCGACAACCCTCTCCTCTTACCTCCCAACACTCAGACTTGTGAGAGATGCACTTATATATCCAAATTGGAAGCCACACACTCTCCAGCCAAGACCGGAATAGCTGGACAAGAGGAGAAGGTCAACACTTGCACCACACCACATGGAACACATAGCCCTCCAGAACACCACCACTGTCTTCACATAAAAACACAAACCACACACCCACCTTCGCTGAGGCTCTCAATAAAAATCTACCCAGACAGCAGAGACCTCCAAGGCAGATACGCACTTGACCACCACAACACAATACTAATCAGAGACACATAACTCTCCTAAACAGTGTGCCACTCAACCAATGCCCCTAAGGCAAAACAGCATGTCCAGCACACTATTCATAGGCATCTCAATAGTGAGGCACACTGATGTCCCACTCACTAGGCTGAATAAGGAGAAAGTAACAGTCAGCTGCCTGTCAGGTGCCAGGATCTGCCATATAATGCATGCACTCAGGTCCCTCAACAACAGGTACAAATATAACTCTGTCATTGTACATGTGGGTGTGAATGACCTGAAACATACCTCCCTGAACTTTATGAAAAGAGACATGGAGGAGCTCTCGGATTATGTATCCCAGGTGGGTACGACCCTAGCCCTGAGCAGCATCCTACCATCACCCAGAATGATACCGCAGTACAAGGAGAAAATGATTGATTTCAACAATTGGCTAAGTTTCTGGTGCCATTCTAAGGGGATTAAGTATCTGTCTGCCTGGGATGACATGATTGACAGACCTCAATGCTTTGCCAAAGATGGCCTGCAGCTGTCACCCCTGGGCTTCCAGATACTGGCCAAAGCTCTTGCCACCCCTATAGTGTCATTTTTAGGTGGTGCTCCAAAGACCAAATTACCACTGTAACAGCTACAAACAAATGCAATCTAAGGGTCATGCTGCTCAATGCTAGAAGTCTAAAATCTCAAAATGCACTTGCTCGAAGCACTCCTTAAAATGGAGAACATCGACATTTGTGCTGTAACAGAGACCTGGTTCATGGCAACAGAAAGCACCACTGCACTACCAGGCTATAACTCATTCCACACTTTTCAGCCCCAAAACTTAGACCAAAGCTCCATAGGTGATGGTGGTGTTTCCATATTCATAAAGGATGCGCACACCTCCAGACTGGTAGCCCAGCATAACACATCAGAGATACTTCAGGTGCAGCTAACATTGGATAAGACAGCAATTCAGGTCATAGCCTGTTATAAGTCCCCAACCATGTCCCAAGACACTCACTCCACGTTCCTAAGCACCCTGGAGAACATTAGTGTCCAACCTAACACACTCATACTGACTGGGCAACTTCAACTACCCCTCCATTAACTTGGAAAACTACTCATGTACCAATACACTTGTCCAATGTTTCCTGGAATTCATTAATTCGAATGCCCTGGACCAGCTCGTTCTTACCCCCACTAGAGGTAGCAACATCCGTGACCTGGTCATTATTAAGCATGGGTGACCATTGCTCTACACCAGTAGTCAACTCCTCCCTGGTTAGATCCGACCACAAACTAATCACCCTGGAAATCCACATCCCTCCCAACACCCCCCCCCCGCAAAGGTAACCACCATGAAAAACTTCTCCAAAGCTAACTTTGGTCTCCTAGGAACAGAGGAGGCTAACTTCACGGCACCCATGCAAATGGAGAATAGTTGTATGACCACCAAATCATACACCAATGCACTGTACAAACACGTACACAAATGCATGGATCTCGCCATACCCAATAGAACCAAGATGCTCTCCTCCAAAAAAGGAAGCCAATCTGGTGGTCCCCTGCCATAAACAAACTCTACAACAGAAGGAGGAAACTGATGCAGAATAAAGTGAAGTCCCAAGACTGGGAAAAACTCCCTTTTCAGCCTCAACAAAAAGTTGAGATCCCTCATCAAATCCTCTAAAGCTAGCTATGAAAACAGAATTGCAGCAGATAGTAAAGACAACCAGAAGGCCTTCTATAATTATGTAAAGAACCTCCATGGCAATACCCAGATTTGCTCTGAACTACTGCACAATGGTACCTCCTATACTGAGCCAACAGATATTGCCAATAGACTGGCCAACAGATTCAGTGCCAACTTTACCCCTCCCCCCAAGGACCAATCACAATACTAGTAGATTGCCAGGCAACCAGTATTACTGCTGCACAGGTTAAAACAGCACTGTCCAAGGCCAAGAATACAGCTTCTATGGGACCTGACAATATCCCTGGCTGTGTTCTACAGGAACTACAAAGTGAACTGGCACCTCACCTGTGTACCCTGTTCAATCACAGCCTCACTTCAGGCTTTGTCCCTACAGAATGGTGCACTGCTATAGTCATCCCTCTCCACAAAGGAAGAGCAACTACAGACCCTGGGAACTATTGCCCCATTAGCCTGACAAGTCTGATGTGCAAAGCTATGGAACTCATCATCATGGACCTAATAAACTAGGATATAGGGAATCTCCAAACTCTGGATCCCACACATTTTGGTTTTATGAAGGGTAGATCATGCCTGCTCAACTTGGTTGACTTCTTTGAGTCAGTCACCAGAGCTGTGAATGAAGGCAAGGTGGTTCATACAGCCTACCTTGATCTGGCCAAGGCTTTGATACCATTCCTCACTCAGGAATCATAGAAAAACTCACTATGCTAGGCATCAACCCCTATATCACCAGGTGGGCTGCAAACTGGCTCACAGATAGAACCCACAGTGTGAAAGTAGCTGACTCCAAGTCAGACTGCCAACCAGTCATGAATGGAGTCCCACAGGGATTGGTCCTGGGTCCTCTTCTGTTTGGTATCTACTTCTCAGAAGTCTAGTCCAACACAAAGAGACTCTGGCTGACAAAGTTCACAGATGATTACAAATTGGGAGCCATTATTAACTCCCCAAGTGATGCTGACATCCTGCAGAAAGGCCTCACGGAGAACAACTACTGGTGTCAGAACCATGGCCTTAAGCTTAGTGCCAAAACATGTGTTGTCATCCACTTTTGGAAAAACCCAGTTCCCATGAACTACCACATCGATGGTAGTCCACTGAACACAGAAGGTGTTATAAGAAATCTGGGAATACAGGTTGACAGCAACCTCTCTTTTGACCACCACACTGCCACTGTGGTCAGAAAGTCCTTCTATATGGCACATCTCATTACTAAGGGTTTTGCATCCAGGAAGAAAGAGGTAATTGTCTCCCTCTACTCTTCTCTCATTAGGCTAATCATCGAGTACAATGCCCCATTTGGCATGTACCTCACTAGAAATCTGCAACAACTGGAGAGACTGAAAAAGTATCTCACAAAAGGATCCTGGGCCTTAAACACTTCTCCTATATGGACAGACTCAAAAAACTCCAACTATTCTCTGTCTCATATCACCTACTTAGAGGCGATCTCTGCTTGACTTACAAAGCCATGTCTGACCCAGCTCTGTTAGAAATGCTACATCTAAATTAATTCCAATCCCTCCGCACCACACGCTCCTGAGACCTCAACCTCATTACCACAATCAACAGAACATGCTGGAGGGACAGGTTCATAACCCAGAGACTGCCCATGCTATGGAATAGGCTTCCCATACATGTCAAACAGAGCACCTCACTGGCCCTCTTCAAGGGAAATCTTGATGAGTGGATGAGAAATAGAAAATTCACTCTGGGGATAACTCCAGTGGCCCTACTTGACAGAGGCACTGGAAACTAAGGTCAGGTGGCATGATGCCAGGGTAATCATATGGGCTAGACTTGTAAAGGCTCCAGGGCCATTAGCCTAGTACACACCTATGAACCTATAATCATGGCAGTAGAGCTGTATGCATTACTTTTCTCTGGTAAGATTGCTGCAGTCAAATGTAACATTGTATAGCTGTAGAATGCAAAACCAATGGCCCGAAAACTGTATTCCTTAACTCATAGTACAGTCCAAGGCTGTCTCTAGGCCAGTATTGGTCACATAATGCTCTCTGTTCCTCCTACTTCAGGTAATAAAGGTATATGGGTGAGGTAGCCCATGCCATGGGCAGATATTGTGTGTGTACTTCACAAATATTTCAAAGCAATAACAATGCAAACTGTTCACCAGCATTGCTGATACTACAATAAAGCTGTTTAAATATATGCAGAACAGTTGTATTCCATGCATGCATGTTCTACTGTCACTGCAGTCAATTATAACACTGCAATAGTTCTAGAATGCAAAAAGAATGTCCTGTAACTTGTATTGCTCAACTCATAGTATGGTTCAAGGTTATCTCCAGCACACTATCAGTCATGTAATGCTCTCATATTTTCTCTCCCTGGAACAAACAGTATATGAGTGAGGTAGCCCATGTTATGAGCAGATACTGTGTTTAGATTTTGCAGAGTTTTAAAATCAGTAAGAATAACTTGTTCACCAACATTGTTGATTCATAAATACATTTGTCTGCTTCCAGTATGTTGTATTCCTTGCATGTCTGTACTAAGTTCCTGCAGTCAGTTATTACATTATTTGCAGATGTCTCCTGCAGTCACAGCTATTGGGTTCTATTCCCATGCCTGGCAACTAAGGCATGATGGCTGTCCTGTTTGTGAACTGAACATAAATGTGCCTCTCAAGTGTCATAATTTCTTGTACTGTAATTAATATTGCGTAATCCATCTGTCAAAGGATTACCACAGAAATGATTACCTGGAATACAAAGTATTACCAAATCTGCTTATAGAACACATTGGTAGTTATATAAGTCCACATGATGTGCAAGTATTCTGTTTAGTTGTGTACCTGCATTTGTTATTGCTTGGCCCATACTGCCCCATGAAACAGCTTGAGAGGTCTGTACATGCTATTTCACCTATAGGAGACTTGTAGTCACTGTACACAAAACTGATAATACACACCTGTAGGGTTAATATTATCAGTGTTTTCATGCATATAATCTGCAATGTCACTAATGGACTGCTTTTCTCTCTCTCCCCACCCCTTATATGCATGTATTTAATATAGTTAAGTATTATTATGAAACCTTTTATTGGTTGTTCTTTTCCAGTTGTTTTTATGTATTATTATGGTTTGTTATTAACATATTTTGTTAAAATAACTATATTTTGGGAAATGTGGTTTATTATCGTTATGTGTTATTATGTTTTCATATTGACATATCTTGTTAAATTAACCATGTAGTTGTCCTCATGTTTAACTGTTACTGGCATGCTATTAACATACTGACTGTTCTGTTATTTCATGCTGTGTCATACATAATATACATTGTTATGTATTTGGGTTAATTAATATGATGTTTCATGCTGTTAATACTAAAAATGATTTGTTCACAACTAACCTCAACTTATTGCTATACCTTAATTACCACAGCACGTCAAGGTAGGCCGGTTCTGGCTGATCCACCTACCTTGCCTCAACCAGCCATAGCACTGGTCCCAGTACATATAGGACTCAGACCAGTGCTGTCCCCTCTGCTGCCCCTGCAATACCTATGGTGTCAGGTAGTGCTGCTCCATGGGATGGAGCCAGACTCCCCTATGGGGTGGTGGGAGAACAGGAGTTGTCACCCTGGCAGAGCTGCCAGTCTTGGTGTGCAGGCTAGTCCACTGTGGCTATGACCGCTGAATGTACCAGATGGAGGACATGCTTCCAACCTGGTGGGGCCAGCCTCACCCCGGTTCCCAGCCTCCAGCACTGCTACTCCTGAGGCAGTGAAGGAGCAGTCCTAACAGTCCCATGAGTAGAGATGTGAGTCATGATGCTGCCATCTGGAGGCTCATGGGACTTGAATTCCAGAACACCCTCGCTATCTAAGGTGTTCACTCCCCTCATGTGTCACACACCACCCCTGTATGCTATCTTGTCTGTCTTGTCTGTTTGCAAATTCATCCTCAAATACCCCTTCTCCACATGTACCCATGTCTCTTCCCCAACATTCCACTCTCACCTTAAAAAAAAAAAGAAAAAATAGGCACCTGTCCCAAAAAAAAAAAATTTAGCCCATACATAGCTCTCCATTTCACACGTGTCCACTGGACATGTAATTTGATCCAGTTGGGTTGACAACACAGTTATGTTGTCCTCACCCCTCTCTCTGGTGTTTGGGAGTCCAAATTCATCTACAAATTCTGTCAAAGTGCACAGTTTTTGCTGTACAAGAAATGGATAGTTATGTTTCTTTCTTACACTCTTCTTGCACATCCCTCCCTGCTTTTCATTATGCTTTTCCCCCACTTGCCCTCATTTCACCACTTTTCTATCTCCTCTTTTTCTTTTCTTTGTATATTTTTTTTAGTATGGCTCTGTGCAATGCGGTCGCTAAGCTCAACTAAATAGAGCTATAATGACTATATGTGTTTATAACATTGTAAGACACATGTACAAAATAAACACCTCTGCCATGTTTCAAACTCAAGCCCATGACACCTGCAGCACACTGCATTAACTGCCACTCCACTCAACTCTTAATTAAAACAGGTAGTTTAAACAAAACATAGTAATTGCCAATTACTGTCATTAGGCTTGTTTCAGCAGAGCTGCGCACCATGCCGCACCAAGCAAACTGGTACAAAAAGTAATGGAAAAAATGGGATTGTACCTTGGACTCTGGTCCAATAGTGCACCACTAGACAGCCAAATACATGATAATGGATGTAACTGAGGCCTGTGATAGCAGGTAAATGAGCCCTTTTATCAGCAACATATAGAAAGTCACCTGCTAAGGCATTCATGGCAAAATACATATTCAGCTGGGACTCTGGTGCAGAAATACATCCATATAACGTCATGCACATACTGATGGATGTAGAAAATGTTTGTCACAGCCTGTATGTGTGCACATATATCTTGCAAATACACCTCTTCTAGCAGTGACTCAGTAGATCAGTCTGTTAAATGGCTTGCATACAGTACATTTTGCCACACACAGTCCTGGGTTCAAATCCAGTGTTGTGTTGCATTTCAATTACATTATTGTGAAGACAGAAATTAATGAATGGCTCATGCACTCATTATTTGCACAAAGCATTGTAAATTAAATAACTATTTTTCAGTGCTGAAAGTCACAGGCCTGCAGGTAGGGACACACTTCACATATCTGTATAGCATTACTATATTTCCTCTGGTACTATGTTATTGACACAGATACCTAACATACGTACCTTAAACACATGCCTTAACTGGAGTATAAAAGATACCCTCACCCTGGCTCTGCCTCTACAACAAGGCTGACACAGCTGACACAGATACACCTACAGCTTGTTGTCCTCCAAAGTGTTCACACTCTCTGCCTTTGTCAATTACCTGCAGCAGCAGCAGCAGCAATCTGATGTACACACAGCTCTGTAAAGGTTTCTGCTACAGACCTACCTCTGTGATGATATAGTCTCCTCACCCCAGTAATGTTAATCTTAACAGCTAAGAAAAGGCCCTGGTCTACATGAAGGCCTTATATATTGCACAGTAATTGCATGTCATTGGCTACTGATAGTGCAATTCAGTTGTTTTTGCTGCAATTAGCATATCAGAGCTACAGACTGTTTTAGAGGCAATTACCTGCTAATGAAAAGCATGTTAAAAATGCAAGCAGCTGACTATGGGGGAAACATTCTGTCTGAGGCTCTCCTCACACAGAGCACACCTTTGCAAAACATTACTAGTAGCACATTTCAACAGAGGAGTATTGTACTCCACCAGGTATGTAACAATTTTTGTGTATAACAGGATGCATATGGGAGGATAGAGGCATGGGGAATAGGGATTACAGCAGTAAGCCTGTTTTAGACCTATGGTAATGACATTTCATTGATATCCTGCTGTGTTACACCTACAGGGGACATACAATACTTCAATGTTGCATTGTTTATTGTCATTGTGACATACTGGTATTATTGGACTGTCCCTTCATAGTGGTTGTAATAGCACACTGCTATTTGTCTGGGACTGGTCTTATGACATATTAGTGGGTGGTTGGCCTTAGGGGACACATCACAGTAGACTGGAGGGTTGGGTGTATGATCATGCAGCAGAATCTCTCATGGCACACAGGGAAATACCTCAGTATTGATACTATCTCAGTTGTCTCCACATACGGAGTATGTTGTCACACTGTGGGGTATGACGTGTGAACAAGCAATGGATAGTGCCAGCCATTTTGTCCTTGCTGTATCTGTACATAGTGGATGTCCATGTATCTGATCATGTAATGTGTTCCCCTTGTGTTGTATTTCAGGAATAATGTACTGTAGACACCATGTCCCCTTCTCAGATGCGAAGAATGAAATAATACTTGAAGGACTAAGGCAGCATCATCACATCCTGCTATCCAGGGGGAGGCATAACAGGGAAGAGTGGGCTCATTGTGGACAGATCTTGTCCGGGATGTGAATGCCAGTAGCCACCAGGACAGGGCATATAAGCAGGTTCGACACCACACAACAGACATGGTGAATGCTGCACGATGAAGGGCAGCTGATGTAGCTGGGGATCGTGCCGTCACCGGTGGAGGGCCTGCAGCTGAACAATCACGCTTGGCCACTGAGGAATTCCTGGAGAACCTAGGAACACATGACAGCTCCCAGGCATCCATCACACCCCACATCATGGAGGTGAGTGCCACAGTGTTCACAGCAGAGGAGCGTGCAGGTAGGTTTACTGTGATCAGTAATGATCAGCATTGTAATACTGTAGTGGTCATTGTGTCAGCCTGTACTTACTTTTACGTGGGTGTCAGGTCTCTCTGCTTTGGGGGGGTGGGGTTTAGCTTAATTGTACACTCATACACAGAATGTCACTGATACATCAAGTAACACAGTCGCTACTATACAAGTGAAATATATGCATATATTACCTTGTTGTGCTGCAACATGCAGTGGTACTGACAGTACCTCACCCTCAACTTTTTACAGGTCCGTCAGGTGTTGTACAAGGCCATGATCCTGTTCCTGGTAAACTTGATACTGTTTTGTTATGGAACATATATATGCTATTAAAGTTAAGGGCCAGAATAATGTCCTATGTACACTTAAGTTTGTGTGTAACCAGAGTAGAATGTTTGTACGTTCCATTCTGGAACAGTTTCCTAAGGTTCTTAGAGTGGGTAATCACAAGAATGTAGCTGGATGAACAGAAACACTTTTGCAGTTATAGTTAAGAACAAATAAGCCTTCTGGTTTACATGAGGCAATTAATCCAACATGCCATTTTAAAAACTGAAAGGTCAATGGTACATACCTTAGGCATTGAAACTTGTATTTGTATATATTTGTTAAGATAGGTGTACTGGGTTTTATGTGTTGTTTTATTAAGTATAGTGTCATATTAAATAACTAAAAGGTAAATTGTACTGGTCAAGTTTCACTTGATTTACTTGACATCTTTTTTTTACAGCACTTGAGTTGAATGTGTATTTTGTTGTGAGGATGTCTGTTGTGCATGAAAGTAGAGATGAGAAGATATGAGACTGTCACTGCAATGTGGATCCTCATCTGTATGAGCCTTTGTGGTGTTTCCATACATAAAAGTGCAGGTAGTAATGTACTGCTTTTGTCTTAGTTTTCACAGGTGTCCAGGGGAGTTGTAGTTTCTCCCCCACACAACCTGATGTCCGTGTCTCTTTGGACTCTGATGATGGTGTCTACAGTGAGGCATAGGTGGGGTTGTCGGGGGCTGAATCTGTCCCAGAGGTGGACAACCCTCTTCTGCCCCCATTTTCACTGCACACAGTCAGTATGCTCACACATACCCAGTGCCCACAGGCCGCAGATACTGGACAGTCAGGGTGGAGAAATTGCACAGAAAAGAGTGGCAACTATGGCTCCAGTGAGTGTAGACACTGGCCATAGCCAGAGAGCCGGTGAGGTCCCACACAGGTGGATTGACAGGAGTGCTTGTAGGAGGACTGCTGTCCATCCACCATCTGTTGCAGGTGTCACATCATGGGTCACTTGGTGCATGTTTTGGACCATCATGGCGGTACAAGCACATTCTGAAAGGAACACCAGATGTATGCATAGGGTTATGTATGTAGCACAGTCTGACATCTGTGACTGCCTCCACCACATTGGGGTCACCCTGGATCAGTGTACTGATGCAGTGGAGAGATGGCAGGTTGAGACAGTATCTGTCTTGGACCACACATTGTCTGTGCTGGAACATCTGGTTGGAGTTGGGCATGGGACCCATGGATGTAGGTCAGCAGCACCATCTGCTGAGAATCCACGTGGCTGTGCACAGTCACACTCCTGTAGTGGCAGTTCAGCCAGCACTACAGAGGGGAGTGTGCTGTCCAAACCATGAGGTGGCAGGCCATGGGGCTTGTAGTCCTGGGTGGTCCTGTGGGGGACACGGTCCCAGCAAACAGCAGTCACCATCAGATACTAGCACCATGTTTGACCTTGGGCATGGTGGTGTCAGTGCAAATCCTGACACAGTCAGTTCTTATGTTCAGGGCTGGAGATGGTGAACTGTCAGCTCTACCATGTACAGTCCACAGCTGTCCAACAAACACACATGTAAGGCTAGCACTGAGATTGATTGTGTACATGAACACCCTCACACACCACTGTCACATGCAGGTCACCTACAGACACACATGCACCTCTCCATGGTCCATGTATCCTGCTGCCCTTCCTGACTCACACACATGCTGTCAACCATTTGGGCCAGTCTAGGCCTCCAGCACTCCCACACAACACCCAGTGCAAGTGATGATACATGTGCCACATCCCTATCATCCTTCCTATCAATGCAGGGAAATGACACTATGTGTCTGATGCACAGGGCGACTATATTACTTGGCATATACTTGTGTAATGCAGTATTGTTTTTTTCATGCCACTTGTAGTGGTCATCAACGGATACTGTCTGCTGGCATGTGTCATGAGTATGCAACATACGTTTGTGTACCGTATGTTGTATGATGTTGTACTGGTGGTATTGTTACACAATGACAGGTGTGATACGGACCTGTGTATGTGTCTATTCCAGGAGTCTGAGGGGATAATCTATGGACACACAATGGCAATAAAGTGGCACAGGATGGCATGGCAGCACAGCAGATATATGACTTCAGCAAGGTACAGCAGTATACTTGCATGGCTCCATAGGTTTATATGTGTATAACAGTCTAACAAGGACAATGGCAGCAGTCAGCACACTTATACATTCATAATTTGTGATACGGTCTGCTACTCTTGATACGTGTCACCTGGGTTTTCAGAACTTACACATCTGCAAGCTGTGGTAAAGGAGCTGACCCATCTACAAATATCCTGTGTCTGGTTCAGACAGTTGGCCGGCATCACTTATGCTTGTCGTGTTCTGCATCCCATTCTGTAACCAGCACATGATGTGTGTCACAGCAGATGTATGCTTTACATGCATGGGGGGCCTGGTCATGTAGGGTTTCCCCAGTATGTACTATGTATACCATATTGATGCTGTAGGTGTGTAGAACATGTGAGACGTGTTATTCCTGTCATGACAATGAGGGAAATACACAGAGGGATCTGACATCACCCTGTATGGGGACATACACACCCCCTTTAAAGCATTTAAGAGACGGACTACATCTGTGTGGTCATGACACGGACTCAGTAGGACATGTTATCTACACTGTGTATTGGTGTACCATGGCACCTGTGTGGCTGCTACAGTTGTACTATATGCCTGTGTGGTGACATGGCAAGGGTGCCATTGCATACAATGATAGGTCTGCTGGCTGCCACATTCAGTATAACAGTGACAGTCTGAGATTTACACCCAAAACCTGTCAGTATAGGTGGCATAGCTGAGGTCACAGTCACCAGTAGGTGACATATTCATAACCTCCACATACTCTTCCGTCAGCTTGTCAGTATCTGAGTACAATGGCTATGTGTTGACATACCTTTTCAAGCTGTACTGGCATTTGCACACAACAGTATGGTCCCTCACAAGGTCACTTCACATCTTCAGTATGTGCTCACTGCTGATCATCTGCAATGAGTGTCATTGCCACCTGTGGCATATAGACTACTCAGAGATGATATGTGCCTTGCATACAGGGCAAGGTGTGACCCTGCTGGAGTGCATATGCTGCCTATCTGTAGGAACCTAGTAGATGGATGACTCACTGTAAGGACATTAACCTACTATGTGATGTTTGTACTACATGCCTGTGGGAGACATTTGTCTAGCAGACTTAAACACACCCTTGAAACAGACCCTGCCTAAAGGTACACAGAGCACCTCAGCACATGCCATCTGTATGATTGGCTTGACGACCGTCATCTCAGTACATGGCATCTGCCTGAGTCCCTCTTGGACTGGGGCAGTATGTACTGATCCTGTACCAAAGGATATAAAGATGTCTCTGATTGTGAGGGTTGTATGGCCATTATGCTACTTAAGTTCACATGTCCTATGGCTCAGTAACATGTTGTAAAATGCTGTAACAGCCTCACACACAAACATGACCACATTCAGGCTAGCACCACTGCCACTCACTGCATACAGGACACTCCAAGGCACAGCCATTGTGCACGTTGGCTGTATGTAGATTAGAATACTTACCTATGTACTGGTACACATTACAGATTACAGTACCTGATGCATGCAACATACCTCATGTCTGCTAGTACTATCAGCTTAGAACATATAATGCTTGCTGATATCAGCAATCCCACGTTGTGATCAGTCATGTGGGGGGCCACATCACCCGCTACAAATAAAATAATACTAAACCCTATCTATGTCTAAGTTACAAAGGTTTTTATACATATGCTATATGGATATACACACGCACCATGTTAGGCAGTGTGAGATTAAACCCCCTACCTATCTAGTATTATACACTATAGCTCACAGTACTTATCGCACATATCATGGCTTTAGTCTGATGTTAAACTGTCAGCCGGCAGTCTATAGGTAGATGACATCATCAGGTCTTGTACAGGAGGGCAGTTTGGAAGCCAACAGCTAGTTACAGGGCCAAAAAGTGCATAACCATTGTGGGTGGATATCCCATGTGGGCATGTCCATTGTGTTGCAGGGGGATATATATACACAAACAGTCACACACCAAGTTGGTTAGAGTGAGATTAGAATCCCTCCCTATCTAGTCTTATACACTATAGCTCACAGTACTTATCGCACGTGCCAAAGGTTATGTCTGTTGTATATGTGATTGCAGGTACAGTAATTGCAGATTAGACAAACTAGGCTTGTGTTGCAAAGCATGTGTGGCCCACAGAGTGAAATTGCTTCATATTTTTATCTGCATCTAGTGTCCTAGCAGTGAGATAACTGTTATTATCCTTGCTATGTGTGTGCAGTTACCAGTATGGCCATATGTGGCTGATTGCAGTTAGATAGGAAAACCTGTGGCCAGGGACATTGTGCCCTGTCCATGCCTGTATTGACAATGTTATACATTACACCACCTGGTCACCTGTGTCTGTCTACATGGTGATATCTAGCAGGCACAGGGGTCTGTAAGTGAGTGGAATATGTACTGTTGTGCCCTTAGTTTGGTTCCTTTGAGCAACTGTATGGATGTGCGAGTGCAGATATACTCACCGTTAATAAGGTATATGGGGCAATACATACATCCACACATATATCTGTCTATAACAGGGATGTTTCTATAAATGTAGCTGTGTGTGTTTATGATATGTATATGTGTTATGTAAATATATGTGAAGAGCCTATGTATCATTGTAAAATATATAGCTATATATATCGGTATATATCTATTTGACAGTACATAGCAATGGATATACTAATCATGTGAGAGTGTGTTAAGGACAGAAGGATATGTATATGTATATGTCTGTGTGTACAGATGTATTTACACATTGCAGGCCATTTTGATGATGAAGCAACATAATTGTACTCATTTTAGCTAAGTGTAGGAGCATGCCCAGTGGTACTGTCAGTACTTACAAGGTGACTACAGGCCAGACCTACCTGTACTCCCGTCCGGGATTTTGTGTGCTGCAGACATTGCCAGCTGCACCTGTTTCTGCAGTACTGCAGTTCCCTCAAATTGTCCATGGCATTCCCCAGCTGTCTGTTGTACTTAATATGTGACTGAGGTTCATTATTGTTACCCACACACAGCCTGACAGTCTGCATACCTCTGAACAGTACAGATTTTTACAGAATGTCCAGACCTTTGCCTCATATTTCTGTTCTGTTCCTCATACATTTGTGGTGTTCTGGTAAATTATTGTATATTGAAATCACTGAATAATACTAGCTACAGACAAACATTTGAGTATTGGACTTTATATCCTTCAGATATTCTGTAATAACTCAATGTCATACTAGCAACTTTCTAGGTTAATTGAACAATCTGTACTGTCTGTCTGTAACAGATTGAGAGGTATGACATTCTGTAGAAACACCAGGATTCTAATACCCACATGCAGAAGCTGAGCATACTTCCAGATTCGAACCATCAACACCATTACCCATACTAACATCCCTATCCCACTGAGTCACACAGGCTATCAGACAGAGATGTGTCCTTCATCACACAGTCAACAGCATACATATGTACATTGTTATCCATGCATTATCTGAGACATACACTGTGTGATCGGGTTCTATGTCACAGCCCTGAGATTGCCTGGTCTGCTGATATACCATTGCTGATTTATTGTTACAGCATTTGTATGGGAACGCTGATGTGTTGGGTGTGTGAAGTACAGCACATGATCGGCTAGCATAGACAGTAGTGCAAATATGTGACCCCACTGTTTAACACATGATCTGCTGGCAAAGACAGTAGTGCAAATATCATGTGACCCCACTGTTTAACATCTCCCTTGACTGCTGCAGTGAATATTCCAACCATGAGGCCTAGTGAATATTATGGAATAAATACTATTGGATTGGGTATCTGTAGTCCCATGTGGATGTTACATCTCTCCAAACAGCCCACTATATTCCCTTGCATACATGCAGCAGATCCATACATACAATACCATATTACAGTACTCCTTACAAGTGGTGTATAGGTGAATGACTTACTTTGTGAATGCAGAAGTTGACAGAACTGTAGTTCAGGGCTGACTCTGTCTGATGCACACACTATACAGCCAATACATGGGTAGGTACAGGTTAAGTGGGCTGCCTGGCATCATATTTAATATATGTATGTTAGTTGGAGTAAGGTGTTGGTTCCTAGGGCCCTAGGTTGCCAGTGCATGTGTGTTGTCTCTTAGCCAAAGCCAGGGCATATGGGGCATCCTAATGTCTGTCTACAGGGACATCATCAAGGGGTTCCTCCTCTGAGTCCTCCTGTGAGTGTGGCTGTGGTGACCTAGGCACTGGTGGGGGTCTGTGTATCCCTTCCCTTTGTTGATCCTGTTGCAGCTGTTTCTGCAGGATCATATTGTATAGCATGGCACATGCTGTGACACTCTGTGTACATGTGTCTGGAGAGTATTGCAGGGCTCCACCAGCTATATTGTGGCACCATAAGCGTGACTTCAGAAGCCCAAACACACACTCTGTGATGTTATGGAGTTCTTCCATGGGTGTGTGTACATTTCTGATGGGTGTCATCATCCACAGTTCCAGTGCATAGCCAGTATCCCCCAGTAAATAGCTGTGTGTGATGTCCCGCCAGCAAACATCTGATACAGCTGTGATGCATTCCAGATGTGGGAGTCATGATAATTGCCAGAGCTGCCAGCACACACATTCATGATAATGCCCTGGGCATTGCACGCAACCTGGCAGTTGATGGAGTAGTACCCCTTGTAGTTGACATAGATTCTACCCTCCTGGTGCTTTGATGTGTATGAGTGCAATCTATGGCACCCAGTACCTCAGGGTAGTGTGCTACACAGTAGAAGTGTTGCATATTGCTGGCCCTCACCTCAGGGGTGAGGGAAAAAATGTGCTCACAGGCATTTAGTAGCATGACATCCAGAAACTGGTGGTGTACCCTGGATGCTGATGCCTGTGAAACCCCCATCATGTCCCCAGTTTGTCTTTGGAAGGTATCTGTGGCTATTATCCTAAGGGCTACAGATGCCTTTGTTTCCACTGGGATGGGTTCCCCACTGTTGGCTCTGGGTCTGAGCTGAGTGTGGGAGAGCTCAGTGAGTTCTTGTAGTATGTCCCTGTCCACCCTGTAGTGCTGTACAATCTCCAGCTCATGTAGCTCCTGGAAGGTTACCCTGGGCCTGAACACTCTTCTCCTTCTCAGTCTGGGCCTATTGTCAGCAGCAGCAGCACTGACTTCAGCATGTAGCACACACAGGTGTAGCAGACCTGCAGTAGCCCCTAGCATTCTTTTAGATAAAATTCCCAAGTCTGTAGTCCAATGGTGCAGAGTATAGGGGAAAAATCAGATTGTAGGGTGTATGCATACATTATAGTACTCTGCTGTAGGTGCTGACTGTGTAATTGGCTACCTTTAATGCATTACACCTGCCTAGTATATCATTAACATCATTTAGTGCCTCTAGTTTAAGTTAGACAGGGGTCAAATCTAATTACTATGTCATTGCCTTTTAGATACACTCAGCACTGTGGCTCGCCGGGCAAACGCATGCCCCGTAGGTAAACAGAACTTATCACTTAGTGTACCCACTTCCCATACTTCCAGGCTCAGCAAGGCAGCATGCTGTACAAACACATGGAAATGCACACCCTGTAGGTAAACAAAGCTTAGCACTTAGTGTGCACACACCCCCAGACTTCCATGCTCAGCATGGCAGTGCACTGCACAAACAGGTGCAGATAAGCTCAAATCAGCTTAGAGGGTATTGGACACACTCTCCTTTGATGTCACCTACATCTTGTGTGAACACCAACACGGTTCTGTGCCTACATAGAGGGTCTATGCGGACACGGATACCCATTTGTGCTATTCAGTAACTCCACCTCATTTACATAGGGTTCAGTGCTCAGACAATGGAAACAACATGGTTCAAAGCCCTACCATGTTAGCAACAGCACCAATACATCATTGCAGATACTTCACACAGGGTCTTGTAATATATTTCTGTCACATAATATTACTTTGGTTTTTCCAGTTTTTTTTTTAATGAGGCATGTTTGCGCACTGTAGCTTGCTGCGCAAACATGGACAGACTATTGTTTTTTGTTGTTTTTCTTTCAGCTTTTCCTGGTTAGGGGTCACCACAATGGAATTCCAGTCCACTAATGATTGGCAGTCGATTTTTACGGTGCCGAGGTGCCAGCCCAATGCCCAACCTTCAACTAAGGCACGCCCATTCATGCATGTCTTTTGAACACCACTCGACCATGGGGAGGGCATGCAGACTCCATACATAAGGTGCTCCAGCTGAGAATCGAACGGGAGACCCTCTTGCTGTGAGGCGACAATGCTACCGCTGCACCACCACGGCTTATGCACAGACTATTAAAAATATATATTTTAACTTATTTCTCTTATTTTGTCAGTCACATAGTGGATAGTTTCTGTCATATCTGTATGTGCTATGCCATTTCTGTCCATCTACCTACATTTTTAAACTCCTTTTGTCTGTCTACATTCCTGTACATAGAATTTTTTTGTGTACACTAAGGACACTGACACAGGGTCTGCAGAGCTGCCTATCTGCTTGCGGGATTACTCTACCTGACTCATTTGCATGGAATTTACATGCTTATGAGGTGATTTGTATGCCACGGATATTTCCGTGTTGGTGCATGCATGTGCACCACCCAGCTGTGTTTACCAAATCTACAACCTGCTTATTTCCATGTAAGCAGCATGGCATGCTGCCTACATGGAAAATGAGACCGTGTAGGCTTTATTAAATATCCCCATAGTATCTTCTCTTTTTGAAAAAGTGTGTTTTTTCACCTTTGGATTCAAAAGGCAGGCAGTTTTGTTTTTTCATCTTTAACCATTTCTTTCTCTCTTATTTATTTATTTTAATTATTTTTTACATCCCACACAGGACCAAGCCCAATGGCTCATCTGTCTTCATCCAACTGGCCTATTCATTCCAGGGGAAGGAGAGTCAGTCATTCTCAAGATAGGTGTTAGCCTTATGGTGCATTCATTCCTGCCTTAGAATCTGGACTGAAAAGTCAGGTGGTAAGAAGCAATCCAGCTTAGTGGTCCTGAGGAGGTTGGTCTGCCTACTCCCTTTTGAGGGTACTCCCGTTTCCCATTGGGAGCACCTCTGAGATCTATCACTGTTTCCTGAGGGGAAACATGTGCAAATGCATACTGACAGTGCAGGCTTAGTGGGTTTGAACCCTACTAAGTGAATACCTAGTGCTTCTCCTAGAAGCCACCTATATGATGAGCCAGAGATAGCCCCTCCCTCCCTCACCCAGGACAGTCAAACCAGCAGTAGCCACTTACTCTCATCCTCTCAGGCCAGTTGATGCAGGCATTCAAGCTGCTAATCAAACTCATATCGTCTACACCATAGTCAGGGATTTATCCCTCCACCGCACAGAGCTGGCTATCATCAACCACTTCTTTTGAGCCTCTCTAGTTAGCTGACTTTCTACAAAATTATTCTAGTTTTTGATAACCTTGCTAGTGTCATTGTGAAAAGGTCTGACTGTGTTCCATCCTGAATAACTGTCCTTGAGACATACTTTATGTTGTTGCAATAAACTTAATTCAGAATGTGGCTTAGCAGTTACTGAGATTGCACAAAAACTGAATCTAAAATGGCAGACTGCAAAGGCTAACTTAAATACATAAACAAAGAACACAATCAGCAGTTCCTCAGCTTAGGTGGTAGATTTTGGAGTATTCTACCAGTCGTAATTCACACACTCTAAACTGACAAAAAATAATGCAATAAAATAGTTCTTTTGCCAACTAAATGGCAGCTCAGATTGTTACATTTTAGAATGTTCTCTTCTCATGATAATTACCATTTACATTCCCATATTTAGTAATTTTCCTTCACACATAACAGTACTCCAGTCATACATATATTTGTTATACGCAAGGTCGCAAGCACATTGGCAGTTTATACTTTTCTGACAGTGCCTTTTGCTCAGAATACAACTTTTACAAACAAAGCTTGACTATGCTTTCTAATCTCCTGGCTTGCTTGCTTAGAAGCAATGTCTAAAATAATTTCACTTGAAGAAATCCATATTGACACTCTTATATTACCACTACTCTCTTAGCAGTCATAGGATCAGGTGTTCTTCATTTAGCTCCCAGACGTCCTTATCCCATAACCTTATGGCCTGGGCCTGTGCAAGAGCAAGCTTTAAGTCTGTCAGGAACCCCCCCGCCCACCAATGCCACACTGCCTTAGTCAAATCTCTCAAGGTGATATATAAAACTTCCTTCCCTTATTTGTTTTGTTTTGTTTTCTGTATTCATAACAGGACAATTCCCCCTTTCCATGATAAATCTCCTGTCCAGACAAAGGCAACCTAGATCATATAGAAAGCATTTCCATAAGTAACATCTAATAACTTTTTGGTGCTTCTCTGTACAAATAACCATCTATGATTGAAGGAAAAGTCTGGTATTTCACATGAAACATCGCCTTAGTCATTAATATGTTTTATCATTTTTTTATGTGTGTGTGTCTGCGTTAGAACCCCAGTGATTTGAAACTTCATACTAAATGAACTAAGGCAATTAAGCATTTTGACTGTCTTCATTGTCCATCCAGAAATCTGTCTTAAAGAGGGCTAATTGCTGTTGCTGTGATGTTGTGACTTAGTCTGCAATGTTTTCTTCATCAGGTATTCTTGTGTTTTCACCTGACTATCATTAGTCAGTACCTAACACTATATTGAATAGTTGTAGTTACTGTAATATTTCCTTTGTTTTTAACATTCGGTGTAGTTGTTCAATGCATTTCATTAGTCAGTACCTAACACTATATTGAATAGTTGTAGTTACTGTAATATTTCCTTTGTTTTTAACATTCGGTGTAGTTGTTCAATGCATTTCATTAGTCAGTACCTAACACTATATTGAATAGTTGTAGTTACTGTAATATTTCCTTTGTTTTTAACATTCGGTGTAGTTGTTCAATGCATTTCATTAGTCAGTACCTAATACTGTATTGAATAGTTGTAGTTACTGTAATATTTCCTTTGTTAGTCAGTACCTAACACTATATTGAATAGTTGTAATTACTGTAATATTTCCTTTGTTTTTAACGTTCGGTGTAGTTGTTCGATGCATTTTACTTATTTATTAATGTTACTTACTCAGTTTCGATCTTTGTAAGCCTAATCGCCTTATATTTTCAATGGAGTTTTTTATAGCAGTAGGCCATTGATGAAAATGAGTTCTTGCAGTGCAGTTCACTTACCTGTAAGACAAATAAAAAAGTAAATAAAATAAAAACAAACTACAGTGATAGGCATTACTACTAAAATAGATCAATTAAGTGTAGTGATAACTATTATTAACTGGGATATCACTAGGTATGCTTACATTTGCATTATCCAGCTTAGCAAAAACTGGATGTAACATATTAGTTCCTTAATGTGTTCTTGTTAAATAAAAAATCAGAATTCAATACACAGGAGGTTCAGATTCAAAAGTTTACTAGTGTACACCAGGAGGCAAAAAACCATACAGGTACAGAATTTTGTCTGACATGATGCAGGAAGTACAGAATATTTTATAGTGTTTGCATTCAAGTTATGCCCACCTTACTGACGTGGTTAGTCACAAGGCATCTACATCACTTTTACTAACAGTATTCTATTCATCTAATAATGCTGATGCAGTACATTTAAAAAAACTTTTCCTTTAGATACAATACGGCCTTGCTATCCAGCTGGTCAGTCATAATGTCTTTCTGTAAAGTTATTTATTAATGCATGTCTTTGTTCTGTTACACTTTCTCACACAGCTGCATGATATCTAAGTAACACATATACAAGGCCATCTCATTCTTACAGGAAGAGCAGAAGATTTCATTATTTTACACATTTAATTTCCTGACCCAGCAGATAATCACTTGTGAAAAGCATAAACATTAAAACTTGCTAAGCTAGCATTCTGTCAGGGTCAGGGATCAGCTTTTGCTACAAGCCACACTGCAGTTTCAAAACGACTTCACATTTAGACGTGAATTAATTTTACTACTATATGATTAATAGAATAAAATGCATTATATACTACTTTGCTTTTAAACTAGCATTTCTCATGTATTCAAATACACATTTTTCTAACATTTTCCCCCTATTAATACTTTTTATTCTATTTTGAAGTATGCATGGTGTCATTTCATCTCCTAGCCTTTTCCGCTCAGGATTTTCAGCTAGGTGAGTCATTTAATCTATACTTCAGAGAAAGCGTCATCTGAAATCAATCTTTCAATTTCAATATCTTGGTACAAAGTTTCAGTAACATATACATCAACAAAATCTTTGATTAATCTTTTCATGCAGGGAATTCCACAGCAAACACATGCCCCTATTATGAGTATACCCACACAAATAGCAATTAGAATGTTCATGAGGATGGAACCCCACCCCCCCCAAACAGATTCTGGAAAAAGTCCGTCAGTGGGTTTGGGCCTGGTTCAGTCATGGCTGATACTTGCTGAATTACCTCTAGGTGATTATTTATCTCGTGGCGATTGTCAGGGATAAAAACACAGCATTCTTCTTTGATAAGCGCGCACGTACCACCTCTCATCGCTAGGGTGAAGTCAAGAGCCATCCGATTTTGTAGCACAACAGTTCTCATTGCGTTCAGTTCATCAGTCACCAATTCTAGGGTGGAAAAAGTTGCATTACTCATTACTTCGAGAAGCTTCGACAACTTCCTCAGCTCCCAGATTGATTTGACTGCTCCATAAGCTGGGAGTATTCCTGCCCAGGATATAACACTGTCACTCAAGTCCATATGAGTCAATTCACTTTTATCTTTTACTGAATTATGGTCTTTCCAACCAGCTTCGATCTTCCCAACTGGATTCACAGGTTTCTTAACTGGACCTTCAGATTTTCGAGCTGTTTCCCTTACGTTTCGTATCTTACCCAAAGGTAATTCTGCAGTATGTCTTATTGCCGGAACCAAGTAACCCAGAAAACAACTGCCGGACCAATTCTCAGGTAACCATTTATATGCCTTTTTCCCACAAATAAAATAACAGTTTTCTACTTTAGTACTAATACGCATTAGCCCTGCATGAAACATTTTCTGATCTATAACTGACAATTGTTTAAACAAAACTGAATTTTTTTGAATGTCACTCATAGTTGTTTTCAATGAGTCATAATTAGTATTGCAAAAATTATTGCCATTACTATTCTTAATATAACATCGGTAAGATATGGTTATATTGCAATTGCTCCAGCCTACCTGGAGGGTGTCATTTTTGTAGAAACATACAACTCCTTTTTGTGTGACAGGTAAAAATAAAGCTATTTTGTCCTGTGATCACACAGTTCCTGTGTTGAAAAGTAAATTCTCCCAAGTCTCATTTATCCCCAAAGGGACAGCGGACATTACCAGTCCTCCATATGCTGTTGGTATAGTTGTACAAACCCAGTAATTTGAAATGTTCATAGTCTCTGCATATACACGTTTCATGGCCAGGTATGTGTTAAAATTTGGATGCCAGTCTATAGACGTTTCATCACGCCTTCCCACTTTCACTTGTGTGGTTGTGTGTAGGATAAGCCACAGCAAGAGGAAAATTGTCACAATTACAGTTAATAAATGTACACACAACAAAATGATTATGCAACATCTCTGGGGTTGATCTAGACTTCTATTCGCTTTGTTTTTGGCCATCTCGGTCTGGTTGTATATCAGTCACAAAGTTTTTATCAAGTTGAAAGTTCTTTACCGGTTTACAATGCGTTAAATGAACCCAGGACATCCTCTCGGCCACTCTAACTGCAGTAGGTGTTGCCAACAAAACCTGGTATGGACCTTCCCACTTTGGACTCGCCCAGTTTTTCCTTTTTGTCACTTTCAGCCACACCCAACTTTCAGGGCCCACGACTGCTTCCACTGGTCTGGTCTGTTCCTTATCTGAAAGAGAGTTAAACTGCAAAACAGACTTATTCATTAACAATTTCTTCATATACTCTGCTAATGAACTGTCAGCCTCTTGCTCTGCAGGCATGAGAGCTTTCCACTGAGGCACATAGTATGCTCTCCCAAAAATCATCTCAAAGGGAGTCAAACCCTTTGCATTTGGAACCGTTCTCATACTCAGCAATGCTAAAGGCAGACAGTATATCCAATTCTTTTGGGTCTCTTCTACTAGCTTCCTTAACTTGTTCTTTAGGGTACCATTGTACCTTTCCACCAGCCCTGCTGACTGTGGGTGGTAAGCACAATGGTTCTTCAAGGAGATACCAAAAAATCTCCCAAGCTGGTGAATCGTTTGATTCACAAAATGTGTGCCATTGTCACTATAAATCCTCTCTGGAATGCCAAATCTAGGGATTACTTCTTTTATCAGGGCTTTCGCCACTGTTGCTGCATCCGGGTTTTTGGTTGGAAAAGCTTCTACCCATTTAGAAAACATGTCTACAATAACTAAACAAAACTTCTTCCCTTCACATTTATTCAATTCTATGAAATCCATACAGATAGTATGGAACGGGTTTGGTGGTATAGGGAAACTTCCTTGCTTGGTTTTAAATGCTCCTTGTGCATGGTGCTTGTTACAAGTATGACAAGCTGCACAAAATTTTTTTGTGTAGTTTATGTATCCATATGTTTGGAATATTCGATTTACTAACTGTACAATCCCCCCTGTTGAGACATGGCTCTGCCCATGGCTCAACAAAGCTGCATATCTAAATAAATTAGACGGCAATATCGGTTTTCTTTCTTTGGAAATGTACAGTCCATTTTCAAGAATTGCACCTCGTTTTACCCATTTTTGTTTTTCTGCTTTTGTAGTAAGCGTCTGCATTGTTTTTAACATGTCTAAATCTAAAATCTCAGAGGGTTGTAATTCCTCATTTAAAAGTAAAGTTTCTGAGTCTGAGGCTGCTTGCTTTGCAGCTGCATCAGCTCGTGCATTGCCTTTCAAAATCCTATCCTGCTGTTTTGTATGAGCTACACATTTACAAATAGCTACTTTGGTAGGTAACTGAATAGATTTTAATAACTCCAAAATAAATTGCGCATGATTAATAGGTTTTCCACTGGATGTTATCATTCCTCTATTTTTCCATTGTTGTGCAAATACATGTACTGTAGAAAAAGCATACTGACTGTCAGTATATATGTTTACACACTTGTTTTTTGCTAAAGTACATGCTCTCGTCAAAGCTATCAACTCTGCTGCTTGTGCAGATAAGTTGTGTGGTAAGGATTGAGCTTCTAAAATTTCAGTGTCTGTAACTACTGTATATCCCACCAGATTCTTCCCTGTAGGACCCCTTCTGCATGAGCCGTCCATGTAATATGTCACCTCGGCATTATCCAAGGGCATATCTGTAAGATCTTGTCTAGGTAAAGCTAACTGTTCAATTTCCTGCAGGCAGCTGTGTGGTGTGCCCTCCGCAGGAGTTGGAAGTAATGTTGATGGATTCAATGCCGTACATCGTTCAATTGTCATATGAGGTTGACTCAGCAGTATAGTCATACATGAAAGATGTCTAGCAGGAGAAAGGTATGCCACTTTCTCTTGCAGTAAAATTATTGCAACTGCATGAGGCACTCTCATTGTGAGAGGGTGGAATAACACCACTGAGGCCGAAGCCTGTACTGCCATTGCGGCTGCAACTACTGCTTGTACACAGTGAGGCAAAGATCGCGCCACTGGGTCTAACTGTGATGAATAGTAAGCTATGGGGCGTTGCTTGTCCCCATGTTGTTGCGTCAATACTGACGTCATATATCCTTGCTTACAATCTATGGTCTGAAAGAACCGTTTGTGATAATTTGGAAGTCCTAAAACTGAAGCTATCAACTGCTTCAACCTGCAGAAAGCCGTTTCTGCTTCTGTTGTCCATTGTAAAATATCTTGTGCTGCCATTGGTGTCTTATATATCAAATCAGTCAGTGGAGCAGATTCCAAAGCATAATTTGGTATCCAGCTCCGACAAAAATTAGTTGTACCTAAGAAAGACATCATTTCTTTCTTGTTTGTTGGTTTGAGTGCTTGCAAAATCGCTGTTTTTCTTTCCTCATCTAGTATTCTACCTTCATTGGATATTACATATCCCAAGTATCTAACTTGTTTTCTCCAAAGTTGTAACTTATTTTTGTTTACTTTGTGTCCTTGTATTGCTAAAAATTTCAATAATGCTACTGTATCCTCCCTGCACTGTTGCTGGGTGGGGGCTGCTAGCAAGATGTCATCTACATAAAGTAGAATTTGACTACCTCCTGGTGGGGTAAATCCTGCCAGGTTGCTAGCCATTTCTTGTGCAAAAATTGTTGGGCTCTCACAATATCCCTGCGGTAGTCGAGTATACGTATACCTTTTACCCTGAAATGTAAATGCAAACCAATATTGACTATCAGGATGTATAGGTATTGAAAAGAAAGCATTGCTAATATCTACCACAGAGAAATACTTTTGTTGTGGTTCTAAATCATTTAACAAAGTATGTGGGTCTGGCACCGTAGGTGCTCTAGGTATTACTGCATTATTTACAGCTTGTAAATCTTGTACCATCCGCCATTCCCTGTTTGCTTTTTTAACAGGAAATAGGGGTGTATTACATGGTGAATCAGGAGATTCTACCAGTACTCCTTCTTTGAGTAATGCTGCTATTATAGGCTTAATTCCTATTTCTGCATCCTTTCTCAAAGGGTATTGTCTTTTCTGTGGTCTAAAAGCTGACTTTGGGGTAATTGTAACTGGTCCTGCTGTTCGAATAAGTCCTACATCTGACTTGCCTGTTGACCAGAGAGTTGTTGGAATTTCACATAAGGCCTATTCTTCTTCTTCTAATAAAAATGCTAATCAGCTGTCCTCGCTAGATTGCAAGTGTACAGCTGGATGTGTCTGTGTCAACCAATTCAGTTTTTGTTTTTGTATCCCTTGTTCTGATAGCTCTAAATCAGTCTGTTTCTCCCATCTTGTTACTTTTTCTCCTAAATCTGCCCATTTGACACTTTTGTTCTTTGTCAAGCTGACATGTGGCAACTGATTTGATCTATACAATGCAAGGAATTCTTGAGGTAATGAACAGCTAACTACACTGTTCCCCTCAGTATCCCAGTACAAAGTACGCAAAACCAATCTAGTTGCACGATTTCTAAACAGTTCTTGCTCTTACTCTCTATCAGGTCCTGGTGTGGTACAGTAGTATAGAGTACAGTGTAACAAATGCTGTCGATCAGTGTCAAGGGAGGGGGCTTTACTGATGGCTACGTTCATCAGTTCCTCGGTTACTGCCCCTGGACCAGTCGTGACTAGGTCCTGGCTGTACCAGTAAAAAGTTTCACCCTCCGTTCGCACTACAAAGGTATCCATTTGTCTCTGTGCCTCCATGCCTTGTACAGTTGGAACTACTGCTATGCCAAATATCTGCATAAGGTCCCTGCCCAATAGGTTTACTGGACACTTTGCAGACACAACTATTTTACTTCTCTGGGTCATACCTGAAACAGGGTCAGTTATTACTATATCATGGGAAAGTGGTTCTCTGTATAGCTGTCCATTTGCAGCTTTTACTAGTATATAATCAGGTGATTCTGAATGTTCTGGTAACTTGGAGGGGTGTATCAAAGTCCGTGACGCTCCTGAGTCACACAGGAATTTGACTTCCCTTCCCTCCACCAGAAGTGTAACTTCCGGTTTCATATCTGCCAAGTAGAGCTCTAAGCTCAACAATGTTAAGTCCAAAATTTCACTTTCTTCATCCTCCATATCTACTTGCACTTCCTTTACTCCTTTTATCACATTTACATTTGCTTTCTGTTTATTAAGTTTTCCTGATGATTTCTGACTTTCACTTGATGTATCCTCACTATCATATAGTCAGTCCTCATCTCCTTTATCTTCTGTAATTACCTTCTTGTTTTGCCTACAATCCCTTGCTAGATGCCCTTTTTTCCCGCATTTGAAGCGTTCTCCTCTCTTTTTCCTCTCTTCACAATCTTCTGATTGTTTGTCAGACTGCTTGTTTCCCTGGGCATTCTTCTTGCCCTTTTTACCTGACTGTAATACAAATACTTCACCTCCGTCTTCAGCAGTGAAGACTTGTGCCTTCTTTTTCTTTTTACTATTAAAATGTCTCTCAGCATGTCTAGCGTATTCGAGTAAGGCTTGTAGCCTCCCTGTTCGATGATCTATCATATGCTTCGAAATGAAGCTACTAATAGGTGCAATGCAATCTTTCAAAAATACATTTTTTAATTGTTGTTCATACGGGGAATCATTCGTTTGGTTCTCAGGAACCGACATACCGCTATGATTATTAAAACATTCTAATAATCTAGCATAGTATCCATCTATTGTCTCATTTTCCTGTTGTATGCATTGATTAATGCAAGTCCAGTCTGCTCTAGGTTTCCATTTCTCAGAGATTCGGTCTGTCAGACCTTTCACTCTGTTGTCTAACTCTGCGTCACTATGTGGGAGTGGTCTGAGCTCTGCATTGCAAGGATTCCAGGCGCCACAAATCACGTGCCAATCTGGACCTATAATTTGTCTCACTGCTTTTTCTACTTCTTCCCCATCCAAGTGGTAACTTAACCTCATGCCTTGTAAATCTTCTAAAAATTTCGTAAAATTAACTTTCAGATGGGGGATTCCCTCAGTAGCCTTCCGGATGTCTTCCGGTGTCCATGGTCTATATACTAAGAGTGTTGGATCCTGCCCTTCCTGTCCTGCCTGAGGATTTGGAACTTCTGTAAGTGGGCATATTTCTTCCTCACTCTCATCCTGTAGATTTCTCTCTATTTGGTATGATTCTGTGTCCCTATGTGTTTTACGTGTTCGGGACCTAGTCTCAATAGGATCTCTAACAAATGGTTGTGGTCTTACTGAAACTTCAGGATAACGCGGAGGCGGACCAGCCTGTCCACTCGCTTCATATCCTGAAAAGGGTAAGGGAGGGGGTAAGGGAGGAGGAGGAGGAGCTGTAGCTATTACCAAGTTATTATCCTCTTTGTCTAAAAATAATGTTTTTGAATTTTTAAGCTTCTGTTCTCTGATTTGCTTCCTCAATCCACCTGTGTGCTTGAGGAATGCCTAGTTGGCGTTGCTTTTTTGCCTGACCTCCTGCATCAGATTTAAGCTGTTTAAGGAGTTTAACTAGTGAAGGTTTATCTACCTTACCATCAAATTCATATTTATTAACCCATTTCATATAATACCTAACGTTATCAGAACGCTGTAATTGCATGTATTTTGCGTCTTCGGTTAGGGGCGGATCTCGCGAGGTTTTAGTGCACTGATTACCCATGTCAAAGAAAATGTTACGTAACCCTTTTTTATCACGTGATATCAAATTCTTAGTTCCTGTTTACAGTTTATCTAGAATAACTGTCTACCTTATTCTGTTACCCTGATCTATTACCAAATATACAGTACTTCCTTTTGTCCCTGATCTGCAAAACAAATCTTGACAACAATATACTGTAACCTAGTCCCTGATCTTAAAACAGAAAAAAAGGCAAATTCTTCCTACCTGAGCCTCCTGGTTTTGAAAAACGTTCAAATTCCACTCTTCGGCCACAGATCAGAAAGTGGCCAGCCTCTTTACACATGACATTTCAGTCGGAGGTCTTTTCACTCAAGAAGAACCATTTCGGTAACTTCTCCTGCGCAGTATTCGACCACCGATACGCTCTGATCTGCAGCTTACCAAGGGAAATCCGGCTCGAAGGACCAAACTGTTAAATAAAAAATCAGAATTCAATACACAGGAGGTTCAGATTCAAAAGTTTACTAGTGTACACCAGGAGGCAAAAAACCATACAGGTACAGAATTTTGTCTGACATGATGCAGGAAGTACAGAATATTTTATAGCGTTTGCATTCAAGTTGTGCCCACCTTACTGACGTGGTTAGTCACAAGGCATCTACATCACTTTTACTAACAGTATTCTATTCATCTAATAATGCTGATGCAGTATATTTAAAAAAAAACTTTCCTTTAGATATAATACGGCCTTGCTATCCAGCTGGTCAGTCATAATGTCTTTCTGTAAAGTTATTTATTAATGCATGTCTTTGTTCTGTTACACTTTCTCACACAGCTGCATGATATCTAAGTAACACATATACAAGGCCATCTCATTCTTACAGGAAGAGCAGAAGATTTCATTATTTTACACATTTAATTTCCTGACCCAGCAGATAATCACTTGTGAAAAGCATAAACATTAAAACTTGCTAAGCTAGCATTCTGTCAGGGTCAGGGATCAGCTTTTGCTTCAAGCCACACTGCAGTTTCAAAACTACTTCACATTTAGACATGAATTAATTTTACTACTATATGATTAATAGAATAAAATGCATTATATACTACTTTGCTTTTAAACTAGCATTTCTCATGTATTCAAATACACATTTTTCTAACAGTTCTCTACCAACCCAAGAGTTTTTTTCCATACAACGTTTTGCCAAATATTAAGGTGCAGTATATGAAGAAATTTTTGCCTGTCTACTACAGGCATATTTCAATTTCCAGTAATTGTAGTAATATCATATCTGAGTGCACTCATGCAAAGATAAAAGAAGTTCAGCAGAACCAACTTCTGTGGCAGAAGGTATCCAAAGTGAACAAATTAGCAATGTGTTTGCAGGTAAAACCATTGCTTGTGCTGTATTGTAAAATATCATAATGCTAGCACCACATGATTATTCAGACCCAAAATGTTTAAAACCTTGGGAAGTTGCTAGTCAAACCAATGTCACTCTCAAGGTCACAAAACCAACATTTTTGCAGTGGGAAAAGCCCTGTATGTCCACCTGGTATGGAGAAAAGCGTTCACTCCCTGAAATGCCTCTCACCCCTCTCCCTGTCTACATGCACACACACACACACACACACACACACACACACACACACACACACACACACACACACACACACACACATCTATCTGTAGGTCTACATCAGATCACTACATATTGAATGTGTCAAATTTCATATAGTCAGGACCATATGATCCACATTTTGAAAAGTCAAACTGTTTGTTCTAAGATTGCGGTGCAGTTGGAATTGTGGAATTTGCCCTTTTTCCCTAATGTAGTGCAGTTTTGCAGTTGGTATATATAATTAGCATTGAGTGTGGGGGTGCAGGAGGACTTCAACTTTTCAAAATGTTGCTCATATCGTCTTGACCATCTGAAGTTCAACATTTTGAAAACTCAATCATATGAAGTGTGTGTGTGTGTGTGTGTGTGTGTGTGTGTGTGTGTGTGTGTGTGTGTGTGTGTGTGTGTGTGTGTGTGTGTGTGTGTGTGTGTGTGTGTGTGTGTGTGTCTGTGTGCCCATGTGTGTGTGTGTGTGTGTGTGTGTGTGTGTGTCTGTGTGCCCATGTGTGTGTGTGTGTGTGTGTGTGTGTGTGTGTGTGTGTGTGTGTGTGTGTGTGTGTGTGTGTGTGTGTGTGTGTGTGGGTGTGTGTGTGTGTGTGTGTGTGTGTGTGTGTGTGTGTGTGTGTGTGTGTGTGTGTGTGTGTGTGTGTGTGTGTGTGTGTGTGTGTGTGTCTGTGTGCCCATGTGTGTGTGTGTGTGTGTGTGTGTGTGTGTGTGTGTGTGTGTGTGTGTGTGTGTGTGTCTGTGTGCCCATGTGTGTGTGTGTGTGTGTGTGTGTGTGTCTGTGTGCCCATGTGTGTGTGTGTGTGTGTGTGTGTGTGTGTGTGTGTGTGTCTGTGTGCCCATGTGTGTGTGTGTGTGTGTGTGTGTGTGTGTGTGTCTGTGTGCCCATGTGTGTGTGTGTGTGTGTGTGTGTGTGTGTCTGTGTGCCCATGTGTGTGTGTGTGTGTGTGTGTGTGTGTGTGTGTGTGTGTGTGTGTGTGTCTGTGTATGTGTGTGTGTGTGTGTGTGTGTGTGTGTGTGTGTGTGTGTGTGTGTGTGTGTGTCTGTGTGCCCATGTGTGTGTGTGTGTGTGTGTGTCTGTGTGCCCATGTGTGTGTGTGTGTGTGTGTGTGTGTGTCTGTGTGCCCATGTGTGTGTGTGTGTGTGTGTGTGTGTGTGTGTGTGTCTGTGTGCCCATGTGTGTGTGTGTGTGTGTGTGTGTGTGTCTGTGTGCCCATGTGTGTGTGTGTGTGTGTGTGTGTGTGTGTGTGTGTGTCTGTGTGCCCATGTGTGTGTGTGTGTGTGTGTGTGTGTGTGTGTGTGTGTGTGTGTGTGTGCACATGTGTGTGTATGTGTGCGTGTGTGTCTGTGTGCCCATGTGTGTGTGTGTGTGTGTGTGTGTGTGTGTGTGTGTGTGTGTGTGTGTGTGTGTGTGTGTGTGTCTGTGTGCCCATGTGTGTGTGTGTGTGTGTGTGTCTGTGTGCCCATGTGTGTGTGTGTGTGTGTGTGTGTGTGTGTGTGTGTGTGTGTGTGTGTGTGTGTGTGGTTGTGTGTGTGTGTGTGTGTGTGTGTGTGTGTGTGTGTGTGTGTGTGTGTGTGTGTGTGTGTGTGTGTGTCTGTGTGTGTGTGTGTGTGTGTGTGTGTGTGTGTGTGTGTGTGTGTGTGTGTGTGTGTGTGTGTGTGTGTGTGTGTGTGTGTGTGTGTGTGTGTCTGTGTGCCCGTGTGTGTGTGTGTGTGTGTGTGTGTGTGTCTGTGTGCCCATATGTGTGTGTGTGTGTGTGTGTGTGTGTGTGTGTGTGTGTGTGTTTGTCTGTGTGCCCGTGTGTGTGTGTGTGTGTGTGTGTGTGTGTGTGTGTGTGTGTGTGTGTGCCCATGTGTGTGTGTGTATACTAACTCAGACAGTCTCTGAGAAGGAGAATGTGAGAAAGGTGAGGAAATTACCTTCTCACTTTTCTCATTATCTAGCCACTATGACAGGATGGCTGGAGTCTTTTTGGCTCAATATTTGGAGCTTCAATCAACTATCTAGTGAGAAACAGTAGGGCTCCCCTCTTATTCTCTATTATCTGAGCACCTAAGTCATCAGAGTCTAGCCAAGTCTAAGAGATGACTTCAACACCACTTTGCTGTTTTAAAAGACATGCTCTCAGAGCTCTGTTTTGTTTTGCTATTTCTGATGTTTGTGTCGCTGTTTGATAACTCTGACTTGTCCAGTTCCTTGAAATCCTCCTACCTACCAATAAAGAAATTCCTCCAGTGTTAAATTCTTTCTTTAAAACCCTTTTAATACATGCTACATCATAATATGTCAAGCCATGCTATGTTAAACACACATTATGTTATACTACATTACATTTTATTTGCTATAATATGCTATATCAACTTATGTTATGTTATACAGCATTTGTCATCTGTTTGCAAATGTCAATATTTTATTGATAATAATTGATTATCTGGCATATCTTGCCACTTAAAATTGACACAAACACTGTTTGAAGCCTTCTGTTCATATTAGCTGTATGATTGTATCGCCTTCTTCTAGCCATAGCAGACTTCCAGTTTTAACAGCTGTTCTCCCTAAATGCTTCATTTTTTTTGTATTTCTGTATTTCTGAGTCCACCTCTGTCTGCATAAATCTTATTCTGATTTTTTCACAGCCTAGTGAATCTTCCATCAGACAGATAGCACAAAGTATTAAAATGATAAGATGTTCATGAGCTGTTGTCTATAGTTCAGAGTTTGACTCCCTCAGCCACCATTTGCATGCTGTATGATCATGAGCTAGTTAATTAACCAGATATTTCATCCAGCTTAAGTCTGAAAAAGGCATGTGTAGATCATTGCTCTACCCTGGTTAACAGATACAAACATATAAGTATCTCTAGCAGTTTTATGAAGTTATATATATTTTCCTTTGTGCCTTTTGCCTGGATTGTGGCCGAAAAGAATTTTTATACTTGCCCACCTACCCAGTTAATAAATAGATAAATAAGTAAGCAAATAAATAAATTAAATTAATATGCTCTGTGGTGTTACACTGTGTTATGGCATGTCAGTTCATATCATGCCATATTATGTTATGTCATGTTACATTATGTCATGTCATGTTGTGTTATGTCACGTTACGTTATGTCATGTCATGTTTCATTACATTATGTCATGTCACATCATGTCATGTTATGTCATTTCATGTTACGTTACTTTATTTTACATTATATCATGTTACATCATGTTATGCCATGTCATGTTATGTTATATCATCTTATGTTATGTCATGTCATATCATGTTTCATTATGTTATGTCACATCACATGTCATGTCTTGTTATGTCATGTAATTTCATGTTATGTTACTTTGCATTATGTTATGTTACATCATGTTACATCATGTTATGCCATGTTATGTTATGTTACATTATTTCAAGCCATGCCACATTTTTCCATACCACTTTATACTACGTTATACTGTGCTAGTTTACATTATATATGCCTGTTACTTCACATGTTGTATTACTTTTATGTTGCACATATTATACCATTTTATATTATATAATATCTTTTGCTGTCAAGTCATGGCTTGCCATGCTGTGCTATGTTATGTCATGACAAGTTCTGTAATACTATGCAATGTTATGCTATTCTGTTATGTTATGCAAAACAATATCATATATTATGCTATGTCATGTTTTATGTTTTTTATGTTATGTTATATCATGCTACATTTTGGAGTATGATTTCTTATGTCATGCTATGCTATGATATGTCATGTGACATCTTATGTTATGATATGCAGTGTTATGCTGTGGTATGTTATCATCTTATGTTATGATATGCAGTGTTATGCTGTGGTATGTTATCATCTTATGTTATGATATGCAGTGTTATGCTGTGGTATGTTATATTATTTTCTTTACTATTATGTAATGTTATGAAATATGACTAAGATTCTAACCAACAATGCTAGAGCTGCATACTTAAGGAACATACAGATAGCCACACATTTTCCTCTTAAGCAAGTCAAAAGCATCTTAGAACACAATGTCTAATCAGCAATCTTAGCTGAGCTCCTCCTCCCTATATTAGTTGATGTACACTAGTCATTATGATTATCCTATTCATCCAACTAAGAGCCCCTTAGCTCCTCCTCCCACCCATCCAGTTCATGCCTCTTTAACCTGGAAGTCATTTCATTATTTCCCCTTAGATTCTTAAGGCAAAACAAGTCAAGGAAGCGCTTGGACAAATGGGTGTAACAAGGAGTACTGACTCAAGTATGCTACATCCCAGAGCCTTAAAGATGACCAGCTCTTCTACTGTTAGACTGGGAAGCATTTGAAATGTCAGGGCCCACTAGAGTGAGTCCTGAAACATGGAGACTGAATGGCTGAAACATGGAGACTGAATGTCCAAAAGAACGGACTTGCATATACGAAGTCCATTATACCATTTATTGGAATATTCCCTTTTCTCTGAGGTATGGTGATCTTGGAGTTGGCATATATAAGTTTGGGGCTGTAGGGAGAAGAGTGATTTTTAAGATTTGACCTTCTCCAGGCTTTTGGTCTTTTTTTTTTTTGTCTTTTCAGCACTTGGCATTTCATGTGCCAATATTTCAACAGAGAGCCATTAAAACGACTTACCCAGATACTTGATTTATCCTTAACCAGAATCATTTTACCTTGCAGCTGGACAGCCGTTACTATAACACCCACGTAAAAATCTTTGTCATCCACAACACTATCAGATTTTAAACCTATATCAGTACTCTCACTCCTTGCTAAACACTTAGAGAAACTTTTCATATCAATTAAGGAACATATCACAGAATGTGATTTTGTAAATAACAAACAGTAGCATTTCACACCAGGACATAATACTGGGAAGACTATTTATATAATCACAAATCAAATTTACAAAGGCATGGAAAATGAACACCTAGCTGGTCCTTTTCAATAATTTAAAATCAGTATCTTAATCAAATAAGTTACTCTAATTTACTAGACATACTCATTTAACTTGGCTTTACTGTAATTTACTAGAAGTACTCACTTAACATGGCTTAAGTGACTGAGCCCTTATTTGGTTCTTTTCATATTTATTTAACATTTATTTACCGGGAAAGTCTAACTTGGAATGAGCCAATTTTCAGTGGAGACCCCGGGAGAAACACTACAGACACATCTCATTGTAACATAGGAGGAAACTGGAGCACCTGGAGGAAACCCATACGAATGCAGGATGGACATGCAGACTCCACACAAAAGGCACCCCAGTCAAGAATTGAACCGTAGAACCTGTTGCTGTGAGTGGACAACACAAACCACTGCACCACTGTGCTGTATGTATCAGACAGAGCATTCAGTGTTTCTTCAGGAAACAACTTATTGAATAGCATGACATTTAAGAATAGGGCATGGCTGGCCTTACTCATAGGTGAACTAGGCATCCACCTAGGGGGGGCATTTAAGTAGGGGCACTTTTCCACAATTTATTTATATATTTTTAGTAAAGAAATGCTGTGTTGTTTTGCTTAAAAATAAATAAACAAATGGTCATCTGTACTCCAATCCAAAGTGTATGCAGCCTAGATGACCTATGACCTTACCAGTGACTTTTGTGAGAGTTCTGTTCCAACCTGATTGGTTGTCTACATTGTGGGACATCAAGGAGCAGAAATGTTTCAAATTTGAATGAAAACCATAGATGTGATGCCAGTGGTCAGAAGATTTTATTTTTTAAATACTGGCAGACAACCATATATTGACTATCTTTATTATGAGGAACATTTCTCATTTTAAGTCTTAACTATTTCATTTTTCATATTGAATCCCAGAGTGATAAGGCAGAGATCTTAAAAACTGAGCTATAGTGGAGTTCATAAAGGGGTACATGAAATGTTGCATTTGGTACATAAAACCTTAGTTCAAATATTGCACTTTTAAAAGCTTTGCTGCTAAAGAAAAAAATCATTGATTGCAGAGGGCAGTAACAGTCCTACTAAAAAAGGTTTTCAAGATCAAATATCATAATTTGATGCATTTGCTAGTTATGTTATGAATACTATGGGCTCATAGGTAAGTACTAGGCTAGCTGCCCTTGCAGGCCACTTTAAGCCCAACCAATTTTGGTGCTTGAATGTTAACTTACCATGTTTGGTGTTAGATTGGCCTTACCGATCACATGATCGATAATTATATATTACCCCTAGTGAGAATAACTGCAATCATACCATAGAAAATTTGAGTAGTACAAAGGCAGTCCTGGGGTAAATTTTCTATCACCCATCCACAGATCCAAGTTGCAGTTGAATATAGACAGGGATGAGCTTTGTTTTATATGGCTGGGGAGTCTGTCCTAGAACCGTGGTATTGTCTGCAAGATATGCCTGTCTCTTCAAAACTGTTCTGTTGATGCTATAGAAAAGGTTTAGATCCCTAAACTGAATATTTCTCATGCAATGTGACTTATTGATGAGTAGTATGTCTTATCAGTATTGGGTTGGAGGATGCCTTGTATGCCAGACACTGATCACCTCTTAGCAGTCTATAGAATAGCAAGTATATTGACAGGGCTTTGAGAGGTCCATGTAGAACATATTGTTTAGGCCTTGTAGTGTGCATAAATCACAAGAAAAGCATTAAGAGCACTGTACAGCTGCGAGGTAGACTAAGGCTGAATAATTTAAATGGAAATAAGATCCATTGTAAAATAAGATTAGCAAGTCGAAATACATGGAGTATGTTCTAACATAAAAAGAGCTAAAGCATAATACCAAAAAATACAATTGTGCATATGCAAATGCAAGACAAATATCATTTGCAGATATAGATGCAATATCCTCCCAAGTTTGTATCTAATTTATCTGACATAACTATGCCTCTAAGAAAGCTGTTAGAGAAAGATGTTGCCTGGGAATGGAGCTTTGAACAGGAAAATAGTTTTGAAATGTTGAATAAAGTAGTTACAAATGTCCAAATTCTAAAATGCTATGCTGTGAATAAGCTGGTTGTGCTGCTGGTAGACACTAATCAGAATACTCTGCATTTGTTACCCTACACAAGAATAGAACTGTTATAGATGGGTCAGGAGCATTTACAAATCCACAGAAGAGATATTCACTGATAGAATAGTAACTATTTGCAATGGTTCATAAACATGGGTGTGATGACTGTGAACAAATATGCGAGAGTTATGTGCTCTACACTCAAACTCTGTAAAACTTGAAACAGTTAATTTTAAGAAAATGTGATTTAATCTGCTGTTTATGAATTTGCCTCTTCCTGTAATATGTTCAGGGAATTCAGCTAGATTAGCTTAAGGTTCAGTAATTCTTTTAGTCAAGAAACTGGGGAAGTTTAGCTGTACACAATGATTTTTTCTTGTAATCTATTTGTTCAAAAGGATTATTTTCTATTTCTGTGTGCAGTTTCAGATTTATCTGTATATGTAACTGTGCTTATGTGGAATAAGTATATTAGAGGGTCAGCCCAGGTTGGAAGGTTTGGAGACAAAGCCAGAGAGGCAAGATTACATTGGTTTGGACATGTGCTGAGGAGGGATGCAGAGTATATTGGGAAAAATATGCTAAGGATGAAGCTGCCAGGTAACAGGAAAAGAGGAAGGCCTAAGATAAGATTTATGGATATGGTCAGAGAGGACATGCAGGTGGTTGGTGTGACAGAGCAAGATGCAGAGGACAGGAAGAAATGGAAACAGTTGATCTGCTGTGGCGACCCCTAACGGGAGCAACCGAAAGAAGAAGAAGAAGAAGATGTAACTGTGCTGATGAATGCATTATTTCCTAAATAAAATGCTTTACTTATTCATTTTTAAAAGCTTGTGACTGGTTATCTAGTTGCTAATTTATTAACTGGTAAGATAGTACTTAGTCACAAATGGTGAAAAGCTGTTAGAATTCACAACTAACTGAACAGACTGCTCTGGTGCTTATTATAATTTGTGTTTAGAATTATCTGGCTATTTTCTGAGAGTGAAACAGTAACTGAATGGTCCTCAAATGGTAATCATAGGTGGTGACAGTTTACTACCCTATGCTAGTACATACAGCAGTAGTATTGAATGTTTATTTAAAATACATTTAATGTAGACATCGGAGCTACAGAAGACACTGAAACCAAGAGTGAATGGTGGGAAAGGGTGTGAAAAGCTATGTCAAAGACTCTGCTTGGTGGTGTCTTCAGTGTGAATCCTTTTCTTAGGTGTGGATAATATAGACCTATATACAGGGCAACAGTGGATTTTTCTGCAAGCAGTTGTGACCTAGAGGCATTTCATGAGCTGTTTTAGGATTCATACTTGTCTGGGGGTTTTATACTTTATTTAGTACCAGTGGTGTGACCCAAGAGACCATTCCAGTTGTGGGTATCAGATTTAAGATTTTTTAGATGATAAACTAAACATATTGATGGGTGGTAAAGTAGATACAAACACTGCAGCTCCTGTCCAAAGAATACATTATTTGCAGTGGTGATCAGTGGTTTGGATATTGTAACTGGACATATTTAGCCTGCAAATAAATTTTGTTATCAAGTATATGTGTACTGTTGTAGTCACAAGGTGGCCAGGTGCATAGATTGCATGGCAGTTAGTTTATTTTAGTTAGAGTAGTTTGGGAAACAGACAGTCACGAAATCTGAAGAATGCACCAGGATGTGCCTCACACAGCTGACTAAAAGTAATGGAACTTCCCATATCAGTATGTCCAAGAGGATATGATGGCAGTCTTATGTGCAGCTGGAATGCAGCCCAGTAATTTGGAGAGAACCTAGCAAATGTTGTAAATGTGCAGTATGCAGATAAAGGATAGCCTATCCCACACCCAGATAACCTCAAAGCTTCATTGGAATTATACAGAATAATGGGGATTTCAGTTAGAGATGAAATGCCTGCAGCTTGAGGCAGAGGACAGAATAAAGCAGATGGAAGTAAAAGGTGAAGTGGGCACGAAGCAGTGACAACATAAGGGGGAGATGCTGACCCCTCACCAAAGACAAGTGAGTAATGGGGAGGTGGAAGCTGAAACTTAGACACCAAGTTCAATATCAAATTATTTTTGTATTATAAAGATGGCTGACTTTGAGAGTCAAGAATTTTATTGAGTGAATAATCAACACCAAACTGACCAGGGCAGTGAGTGAGATTTCTAACTCCTGTCTTTATGGTTAAGACAATGTATAGTGTATCAAAAATGACTGAAGTAGATTGTTTGAATTATGTTAAAGATAGACAGTGTTTATTTGAATGCTTTAAACTGACTCCTGAAGCATACAGAAAGAAATTCAGTGAGCACAGAAGATAGATGACACTGTGAGTAAGTGTATTGCAAAAATAAGCACTTAATGGGTGAGTGGCTATTAAGTGACTACACCTGGAAGAGTCACTTTCCGGTAAGGGAGCAAGCAGTCAGTCCTCTGTATAAAGACCTGAAAATCCAGTCATCAGACTGGGATTATAACACTGTTGAAGGGGGATCTCTAACTAGTGACCAGGTCACTAGTGCACAAGAAAGTTACACTCAGTAACCCAGTACTATGATATGAAGTAACCTAGGAGGCAAACGTAAGCCATCACTACAGGTCCGCATTCAAAAGAGAAAACCACCAGATATAGTGCATGCCTAGGTATTGTGGTTATACATTTTCATTCTAAACAAAGAGTCCATATACAAAACCAATGTCCAGTAAGTCAAGGTGGGGAACAAAATCCATGGGAGGCAGCAAATAGAAGTCACTCTACAACAGTGTTGGATTGTCTGGGAATAACCACTGCACCAAAATACCACAAGAGTCTGTACCATAACCTGAAGAGGGATACTGCATCAGACATAACCGTGTACTGGTTAAAATGGACCAATATTTACCCAAGCAGTTCATATCAGTTATGGCCATGGGAAGGACATCTTTTTAGGTAACATTTCAGAATTTACCTGAACTAAAAAGGAGGGCAGAGGAAAAGTCAAGCAAGTGACAGTATTTGATGATATTTCAGCAGATATTTTAATAGCAACTGATTTTGATAATGAAGTACCTTGTGTAATTGTATTTTAACAGGAACTGATTTTGATAATGCAGTACTTTGTGTAATTGTATTTATTTGTAGCCAAGCATGGAGGCAATCATGTAGGGAGGGCTACATGGGGGGAGTACCCAGACACTATCCACACCTCTAACTGAGGCTGGTGATGTGGCTATTTTCATTGTTGAGAGTTAGCAGCAGTGAGCCTGAATCTGAGCCACAGCTGTTAAAAGGTACCGAGCTTCCTCTGGAGGGGGCTACTTCATGGATGAGATTTAAGAAGTAATAAACCTGAATTTAAGGCACCACTGTCAGAAGATGCTAGACCTCCTTTGAGAGAGAGAGGTGGGGAGGATTACAAAGAAAGAGCTGAAACAGGCTCAGCTGTCAGACCCTACTTTACAGAACTTGAAGGAAGTAGCCAAAGGGGCTTCTTCTGAAAGGCAGGAGGTGACTGTACAGAGAAAGAACTCATGGAGGAGGGTTAGATGGAGTTGTGATAATAGCAGATGGCAGTACAAATGGTCTGCCAATGGAAACATAGGCCCACAGCTCACAATACTCCCTTTTCAGAACATATGAGCATAAAGCATATAAAGGGAAATCTTACACATATTTGCCAGTTATTGTAAAAATTGTGATGGGGCAATGTAAGACATGAACAGTGTAAGAAGGTTGGCAAGGCAAGACATAAAGCTAAAGCTGCTTTGACTCCTTTGTCTTTCTACCCCTAGTTGCATGGTTAAATGGTATGTCCCAGTAGTGGTGGTAGACTACGCTACCAGACACACTATAGCAGTGGTTCTGTCCTTTACTGATAAAGTGAAGGTGACCAATGCTGTGTTAGATGTTTTCAGCTGGATAGGTTTTCCAAGAGAAATACTGACAGCCAAAAGTGCTGATATCATGTCAGACCTGCTGGGCTGTTTGTGGAAGCACTTTGGGGTAAACATTTAAAAAAACTGCTCCCTACTATCCATGGACTAATGGTCTGGTGAAGAGGTTTAATTCTACACTAAAGTAAGATGTTGGAGAAGTAAAAAGCTTCTAAATGCTGATTTCTGCTGTATATTCCTTAGCTGTAAAAAAATAAGCAATACCAGGATGACTTTCTGAACTTTGAAAAGCTCTGTCATCTGACAGTTGTGCAATTCCTGAATCAGTATTACTGGGTGATGCTCCAATTCATTCTTCTATTAAAAATAATCACTATCCTATAATATGGAGCTTACTCACAATTGTTAATTACTATTGTGAGGCTGCCAGTCCAGCTAGCTAGAATTTTATAAATAATTCTCTGTCATTTGTGAATATTAATATGATCCATAGGCTTGTCTTACAAATGTAAGAGAACCATATGTTAAGAGAGTATTGAACTGCTGGTGCAGAAGTGTGTGTTAAATTGTATGTTATGTGCTAAGCTTCAAGAATGTAACCACAGTGTACCCTACTGGAAAAGAACAGAGTTAACTTGCAAACTCTAAGAAAATAAGTCAGTTGTTTACTATGGTGTTTATCTCGGCCAGGAAAGAGAATATCTGCAGCTTGAAATTCTTTCTATTGTCTGGAAACAGAAATAATTACAGGTTTCCAAGGTAAAAGTGTTTAATTGTTTTACTATTTCCAGTTCCAGGCAAACTTCTGAGAGATAAGTATTTTTGACACAGAGGTGCTAAATTCTAAGTTTTTGTTAGTCTGGGAACTGAAGGCAGAGGTGACCAATAATGATGTAATCTGAGATAACCCAGCAGAAATGTTTGATATTAGCTCCTAGGTATAACAATTGATAACCACCTCAAATTTGATATCCGTATCTCCATAGCTATCAAAAAAGTCCATGCTAAACTCTATACTTTCTACAGGGCCAAACCTTACCTAACTCACTAAGCCAGACTAGCCACTGGTAGATCTCAGCTTCTATCTACCCTTCTCTGTTGCTCACACATCTTCACCAACCTACACAAATCTGACCTTCGCAACATTGAGTCCTGCTATAACAAAATTTGCCACTAATCATCCCTATAAAGCTCATCACTGTTCTGCTCTTCAACAACTAAACTGGCTAGAACTTCCAAACCTGTTAACAATAACCCAACTTACCCTCAACCACAAAATAATATACAACCCAAATCACTGCCCTGGAATCTCAACCTTGGTTCAACTACAGGTCACCAGGAGGTCCCTTAGGTCATCTGAGAGGACTCTGCTTAAAATCACACAATCTCATAACTACCACAGTGACTCCCTCTACTCAAACAAAATAGCAAAATACTGGAATGCTCTTCCCCAAAACATACAAACAACACCTTCCATTCCTCTTTTAAAACTAAAATGAAAGAATATCTTAAAAGCAAATGGATCTGCCCCTGTAGTCCTCCTTGATAAATTTTTCCTCTCTCCTACTATTTTCTTCCCACCAATGCTCTTCCTCCGCTTACAGCTGTAGTAACTTTTGATCTCACAAAAATGTTTTGCCTTCTCCTTATAAAATTAAATCTCTTTTAAAAATTTCAAATATACCCTGTTCACACACTATGTATGAAATTATTTTTTCATGTTACATGCCAGCTGACTGATCATAGATTACTCTATCAAGTATTTTTGTAGCTCTCATTTCTAATTCTGCTCCTATGATGTAATGAACTCAGGTAACTCATGTATTGTATCTGTTAGAACTAATTATCATAAACTCTTTATTGCTTTGTATGTCATTATTATTGTATGTCTTGCTTTGTTGGAGCTTTTCTCCTCAGGTCTCCACTGAAAACAGGCTACTGGCCCAGTCGGACACTACCCGGTAAACAAATGCAAATAAATAAATAAATAAAATAATTAATTTAAGAACTATCTCAGAGAGTGAGTCTGTGCATTTTGTATTTGTCTTTGGATCTGACAACATCCTCTCATCAGCATTTGTCCGGCTCTGTAACTAAGTCATTTAGGGCATAGTATCTCTTAGATATAGATAGGAATACAGTACAGATTAGCTTAGATGTTTTCTGTATTTATTTGAGACTGTCCTACAATGTTGTTTTAAACTATTTCCTGTGATTCTGAACTCTGTTCTCACCGTGTTGAGTTATTGAGTATTATCTTGTGCTTTTATTATTTATTATTAAATATATTTAAATTGTTTAATTGTGGCTGGTTTGTTTAGAGATATTTAAGCTCTTAGAGTACTTGCATATGTATTTGGTGACACTGTATAGGCCACTCCTAAATAGCCTGGCTGTTATTCACACTTATCATTTGGATAAAAGTAGCAATGCACAGTAGAATTGGTCACCCTTTGGGAAGGGCCTTATAGTAGCTGATAAGTAAGGATGGTTGGTGGTGGCTGGTACTACCTTATAGTCTGGGCAGAAGAGGGCATAGCTAGTGAACCTGTGCCAGCCTTCCCCAGGAGTGTTTGTGTGTTTGTATAAAAATCAATCTCAAAGTGTGTTTGTATGTGTGTGTGTGTGTGTGTGTGTGTGTGTGTGTGTGTGTGTGTGTGTGTGAGCTTCTTGGGCAGGGACACGAAGAAGCACTGGTTGGACAGAGAGGGTGCTGGAGGTTTTGGCTTGACCACTCAGCTGATATCTTAACCGTATAGCTGTGCCAGTGGGGAGTCTTATTGGGGATCTGGAGAGAGAGGGAGAAACCAGCTCCAGACTAACTGTGATCTCTGTGTGCTCTTAAGGGATATTGTACTTTACTGTGTGTGTACTTGTCATCCTCCCAATGTGCACGTCCCTCATTGGTGCTAGTGGTGAGGATTGAGGCTGCTTGATTACTGGGCCAGTGCAGGGGCGTCACAACTATAAACTGGAAAAGTGAATCTGCACCCATAAATTTAGCCACTGTTGTATGCCAACGAAAAATGTACATTATTTCAATGAGAACTAATTGCAAAAAGTGAAGCTCAAAATACTGGGAAAAAGTAATATTGTTACTGGCAAATATAATATTTAGTCAACTGTCATTAATGAGAACCAAGGTACAATTTAATATCTCATGGGTTTAAATGATTACTTGTAAATAATGAAGCTACATTTGCTTTGGTACTGATTTTGTGTGCCTTACTGAAAATAACAATAATAATAATAATAATAAGAAAGCATGTTGAGAAGATTCACAGACCAGTTCTGGTTTGACTAGGATAGGTACCCACACCATCTCCTTGCATACAGACAGCTACCCCAGGAACCTCTGGATTTTCACCTTCTGAGTTAAAGAATGCTCATTTGGTGAGGAGACCCTGAATTCAATTTGTGATAAGTTGGGGGGGGCGTGACTGCCATTTTCTTAAGGAATCTGTCATATAATATGTCCTAAACATGAAGACCAGGTTTAGGAAGCTCATTTGTATGATACAAAAGCACCTAACACAAGCACAATAACAGCAAATGGTCTGGTATGACTGAACAGCCAGGGCCATTTAATATTATTTTGGGCAGAATGTAATGGTGCTTGTTTCTGTTCAACACAATAAACTGCAGGTAACATGGCATGTTCCTCCACTATTGTAAAAACAGATCAGTGATGTTAACTAGATGGTAGAGTTACCAGGCAGGAGGCAGAAGCATAAACACTGCCATTTTAACAGGATGAAGCCCAATCTTGCCAGACTGGGGTACTCAGTATCCACAACGGGCTACAGGAGGAAGGAGAGGGGGAAGTTGTGGCAGACCTTCTCCATGAGGCTCAGTCTGATACCCCAATGGATGATCCCTTTCACAGCATCTATTTACTACATAGGTGCAGGAAATCTGGGTAGTACCAGAGGTTTTTGTGGACATATTTACAGGTAAATTAGCATGCACCCACCTGATGAAGAGCCATGTGGATAAGGGGCAGAAGCAAACAATTATTGACCCCTCATGGAGTATCTGAATACATTATGCAAAACCCAAGAGAAGAACTGCAGGGGACATTATATCTGTGATAATCCTTGAGTCCAGCAGTCTCTGTGTCTCACATGTGATGCTGGTTCCAAGGAAAGATGACAGCACTAGCTTCTGTGTAGGCTACAAGAAACTGAATAGTCACACAGAATCAGATATTTACTCCATGCCCAGGAAACTAAATAGTTACATAGAATCAAACACACAGAATCAGATATTTACTCCATGCCCAGGAAACTAAATAGTTACATAGAATCAAACACTTAGTGCATGCCCAGGAAACTGGATATTCACACAGAATCAAATGTTTACCTCATGCCAAGGAAACTGAATACACACAGAATTATAGCCTTACCCCATGCTCAGGAAGCTGGATATTCACACAGAATAAGATGCCTATCCCATGCCTAGGAAACTGAATAGTCACACAGAATTATAGCCTTACCCCATGCTCAGGAAGCTGGATATTCACACAGAATAAGATGCCTATCCCATGCCTAGGAAACTGAATAGTCACACAGAATTGGATGCTTACTTCATGGCCAGGAAACTGAATAGTCACATAGCATCAGATGCTTACTCTATGCCTAGGATAGACGAAGCCTTAGAGCAGATGGGTGAGGCTAAGTATCTAACCACTATTAATCAGACCAAGGTTTACTGGCAAGTTTCCTTAACACCTGTAGTGATGGAGAGGGTAGTTTTTGTGACCCTCTGGGTTGTATGAGTTGATCAAGATGCACTTTGGATTGAAGAACATGTAAACTGCTTTCCAGATATTGATAGATCACATGCAAGTAAGAGACGGAGACTATGCTCCTGCTTACCTTGATGATATCACAATAAACAGATGATCCTGGAAAGACCATTTTCAGTATTTTAAGTATGTGTTGGTCAAACTAGAAAGACAGGGTTAACTATCAAGGCTAACAAGTGTCGGGTAGGAATGGTAAATGTTTCATATTTGGGTCATAGAGTTGATGCTGGTACAAGTCTTTCACAGCTTGCCAAGGTGGAAGCCATTCAGGAGTGGCCTATCATTGCTCCTAAGAAGTAGGTGAGGGCATTCCTGGGGACAGCATGGTATGACAGCTACTCTCCTTACAGACATTTGTATTTTATTTATGTTTGTTAACCAGGGCAGAACACCGATCAACATGGAGTTGTTTTCAAGTTTAACCTGAGATGACTGTCTGGTTAACTGACTAGCTCAGAATCATACACTAGGGGTAATCAAATCTTCAACTACAGGAAGCAGCTTATTGACAGCTCATAGTCTAAATATTCTGTGCTAGCTGCCAGAAAGAATAAACCAGGTAAAGTTGTCGGGATTACAGCCTGTCAGCAAGTCTTCCAATTGCCTGATGAGGCCTTACGTAGATATACATAAATGTATTGGAAACATTCCCCATTCAACCAAACACCATATTCATGGGCAGCGTTAACTACCCTACTATAAACTGGGGATTATACATGACTCTAAATATGTAGGTCCAGAGATTCCTGGACTTTGTAAATGAACACACTTTGAACAAGCTAGTCTCTATACCCATTGGGGTGCTAATGTCTTTAACCTGGTCACCAGGTAGTCTATATACACATTAGGGGTGCTAGCATCCTTGACCTGCTCCTCATAAACATAGGAGGATGCTGCACTCTGTAAACTGTCCAGGACAGACTATAAAAACTGTCTCCTTTGAAATAAAAATAAAACTCAGGACTCCAGTTAAATCTAAAACTTTAAGGAATTATTCTAAGGCAAACTTCTTATTATTTAGTGACACCCTAACAAAATTTCAAGGCACCAAAATCCTGAAAACACCATTGCCTATGTGGAATTGTTCAAGAAAGACCTATATAATCTTTTTAATAGCTACAGTGGATATAAAAAGTTTACACACCCTTGCTAAAATGCCAGTTTTTTATGGTTTGTAGGGGAAAAAAATATGAAAAATAGAAAATGTGCAATATGCTGATTGCATAATACTTTGTTGTGTGTGCACACCCTTAAACTAATACTTTGTTGAAGCACCTTTTGATTTAATTACAGCATTCAGTATTCTTGGGTAGGAGTCTATCAGCATGGCGCATCTTGACTTGGCAATATTTGCCCACTCTTCCTTGCAAAAGCGCTCCAAATCTGTCAAATTGCGAGGGCATCTCTTGTGCACAGCCATTTTCAGGTCACCCCACAGATTTTCTGTTGGATTTAGGTCTGGGCTCTGGCTGGTCCTTTCTAAAACTTTAATTCTTTTGTTGATTTGGACGTATGCTTGGGGTCATTGTCATGTGGAAAGGTGAAATTCCTCTTCATCTTCAGCTTTCTAGCAGATGCTTGAAGATTTTGGGCCAAAAGTGACTAGTATTTGGAGCTGTTCATAATTCCCTCCACCTTGAATAAAGCCCTCATTCCAGCTGAAGAAAAGCAACCCCAAAGCATGATACTGCCACCACCATGCTTCACACTGGGGATGGTGGTTTTTTTTTGTGATTTAAAGTGTTGTTTTTGTGCCAAATGTACCTTGTGGAATTGTGGCCAAAAAGTTCGACCTTGGTCTCAGCAGAACATAACACATTTTCCCACATGCTTTTGGGAGACTTGATGTATTGTTTTGCAAATTTTAGTTGGGCCTGGATGTTTTTCTGTTTAAAAAAAACGCTTCTGTCTTGTAACCCTACCCCATAGTCCAGACATATGGAGAATATGGTAGATTGTTGTCACATGAAGTACACAACCAGTACTTGCCAGAAATTCCTGCAGCTCCTTCAGTGTTGCTGTAGGTCTCTTGGCAGCCTCCCTGACCAGTTTTTGTCTTGCTTTTCATCAATTTTGGAGGGACATACAGTTCTTTGCAACATCACTGTTGTCCCATATTTTCTCCTCTTTTTGATGACTGTCTTCAATTGGTTTATCCAATGCTGTGGAAATCTTTTTGTACCCTTCTTCTGACTGATACCTTTCAACAATGAGATCCCTTTGATGCTTTGTAAGCTCTCTGTGAACCATGGCTTTTGCTATAGCAGGCAACTGAGTAAATGTCAGGAAAATCCTACTAGGACAGCTGAAGTTTATTTGGGGTTAATCAGAGTCTCTTTAATTGATGGCAGGTGTGCACACAAGAAGACTGAATGCTGTAATTAAATCAAAAGGTGCTTCAATAAAGTATTAGTTTAAGGGTGTGCACACACAACAAAATATTAGTTTAAGGGTGTGCACACTTATGCAACCAGCGTATTTGTAACGTTTTTTATTTTTTATATTTTTCCCCCTAACATATTTGTTTTTCAAATGAATTGTACAGGTTATAGGTCACATTAAAGGTGGGAAAAGTTTTGAAATGATTAATTGTAGTCTCATTTTTTTATATAAAAAACTGACATTTTAACAGGGGTGTGTAAACTTTTTATATCCACTGTATATAGACACAGCTGTGCGGTACAGGGGAAACTCAAAAACAAGCCACACTAGTGGAATCCCGGCATCAATAGATATAAATGAAAACAAACCATATTGACATAATTTTAAAAGCAAACATTATACATCACAAACCATCTTGACATAATTTTAGTTGCATACTTTATACATCACTTACAATCTATCTAGTCATTGTTAGTCAAACATTACATAGCTCATTCAAATCCTGCCTTCTTTTAAACATCAGTCTTCCTCTAAAACGTTATTGTGCTTGTATTGCTCACAATTCCCATTTTTTACTATGTAATTTGCTCCTACCCTCTTCTAAAGATTCCAGTTGTTTTATCTCTGTTACTATAGTTACATCTTCTGGTACAATTGGTTTAGACATTTATTTCCATTTTCTAGTAATAGTTTTTTTGTCAGTAGTCATAATTAGACTCAGCAAGGCCTTTTATATCAAAGCTCAAAAAATCATTACCTTAGTTATACCAATTTGCTCGTCCAGTATCTCTGACAGAGCAGTCTGCAGGGAATTTTTAAAGTCTTCTAACTCATTACACTCCCAGAAAATATGTTCCCAGTTACCTCTTTCTTCCCCACCACAGCTCCAACATTTGCTGTCTACCTGAGAAAAAAATTCTTTGGAGTCTACTTGGGCTATAAAAATAGTTATGTAAACACTTCCAAGGCCATCATCAATAGATTGTATAATGCATCAATAGATTGTATAATGAAACTTAGAAAATCATGGCAAAAATTTGAAAGTACAATGCCCAGCAAGGTAAAACCTTCCTCATCAATCTAAGTGAGCAACTCAGGAGGCTAATCAAGCCTATCAAAGTCAAATTTGAGGTAACAAATAGCCTCCCAGGCCAAAGGCAATCATAAGGCATTCTTCAGCTATATCCGCAACTATATGGCAATACACAACAATGTGCTGGACTAATTGCAAATTGAGCCACCTATACTGAACAAATTTAGCACCAGTTTTATCCTGTTGGCAGAAAAAAGACAGAAAATCCACCCAAGGATGGCCAATCAACAAAATCCACAAGTGTTCCAATTAAAATGTAGTCCTTTAATACGAATAAAACTTCGACTTGAAAATAAAATGAAAAATAAAAAAGCTCAAAACTGTCCCTTGAAGATATCCGATAAGCGCTTTTGACTGTTGTCTTCCTCAGATCGTATACTTTTGGCCATTCTTGGATGGATTTTCTGTCTTTTTTCTGCCAATATTGGCTGTTTTTATGACAGACCACCTTTAGCGTTTGGGAGTTATTTATTTATTTGCAAGTTTTATCCTGTTCTCTCCCCCAGACATCTCTCAGGAAATACCTGAAACCATAACCTCGCCTAAATATCAGGCAACAAGTCACCAGTGTACCCTCCAAGGCCAAGAACACTGCATTAATAGATCCAGATAATAGTCCAGGATGCCTCCTTAATAGCATAAAATATCACCTATCAGGACCACTTGAATCACCATTTAACCATAACCTTCAGACAGGCTTCAGGCAAAGCAAATGGAAGACTGCAAGTAACATCCCTCTGCACAAGGATTGACCATCTACTGAACTGGGTAACTACAAGCTCATAAGTCTTACTAGTCTCATATGTAAATCCATGGAACAAATTATCATGGAAATGGTAAAAAATGACATAGAAAGCATTCAGATATGGGATCCAACCCAGTGTGGTTTCATCATGAGCAAGTCATGCCTCCTTGACTGGTGGACTTCTTCTATAAGGTCATCAAAGCAAGTGATAAGGGCAAAATTGTGCATACTGCCTGCCATGGCATGGCCAATACATTTCTCACAATACCCCAGTTGAGAATTGTTGACAAACCCATGAAATTTGGGATAAATCCCTAGTAATCAGCTATGAGCCTATGAACAAAATCATTCATGTCTGAAAGCTATTCTGGTATTATTGTGCCTTTTCTACTTCCCATCCAGCTTCTATGACTTCACCAGTATGTTTGTATTATTGCATTTATTACTAGCACAAATACATATACTCATTTCACACCAGTTTCACCTTTTTTTCACATTTTATTTTCTTTCCTAACTAAACATTTACTATAACCTTCACTCAGGAAATCTCAGAACAATTCTTTAATACCTTTATTATTTTCCCAAACCCTTACTCATGTAAAATATCTCATATTACATCACGATTTACTGAAGCAAATTCTTTTGCTGTCTCGCATGCAGCCAACCTTCCATCTTTATTCTCCCCTAAAACAGCATAAATTAACTTCTTTTATTATTGCTAACATTTCCATCACTTTTTTTCATTACTCCATATACCATTTCCTCTATCACTTCTTCCAAAATGATTCTTATTAATTTTTGTATTACTGTCATAAAAATGTTATAATCAGTATTCCCCACTGTTACTGTCCCCCAGATTTAATCATCCCAGCATATATATTTTTGTCTTCTATCCCTTCTAACCATTTATTAAATATTTCCACAAAAAGTTATTTTTCCCTTACACTCATCCTCTTATAATATGTATAAATTAACCTATCTAAGCCTGGTGATAATTTTTTCTTTACTTTTTTATAATGTTATCCATTCATTTCATATTAATTCTTTCTTTTAACTTACATTTTGCTCTAAACAAAAATGTCTTTATGTTCCTCCTTCTCTTTCTTCCATCTTATACATTCCCCCGGATTTACTAATCTTCCATGTAGTACAAAAGAAAGAAAGCACCACGGATCCACAGGCACTGAAGTTTAATAAATGACAGGAACCAACAAAAAAAAATGAATTGTAGACAGGACACAATAAAATCATCTTGTTGATGTGTTCAATTTTAACATACAATGTCTCCATTTCCATCTCATTGTTTTTAATAATTGCTCTCATAACTTCCATTCCACATTTATCAAGCACAGCTATCAAATCACAATGAAAAACACTACCTTCAATCACATTGTTAGGATATTTACAGACTCTCAGTCCTTTAGGTACTATATTTAATGACAGGCAATGTTTCAAATAAGCACATCACATTGTTAGGATATTTACAGACTCTCAGTCCTTTAGGTACTATATTTAATGACAGGCAATGTTTCAAATAAGCATTGTCCATTTCCAACATTTTGAATTTGTATAGAAAAAAGTCCAAGTTCTCTAACATATTACTGTATGTCGCCTGATAGTCGGATACAGGAGCTTTTGATTTAAAATCAAATTTTGTGTTAAGAATGTCTGATAATTGTTTTTTGGTACCTGCTACAGTTTTTACGCTTTCAGTTGTCTTCTGATTCCTAGTAGTATTGGTAATGCTCCTCGCTTCTTTAGGAGAATCACCCTCGTTGTCCCTGGTTAAAAATATCCTCGGAAAGCCTTCAATACTATCATTTGTTGTTCCTTTATTCATTTTGCTCGCTCGATTATCCATTTCTAGTATAGACACCATTCTATCCTTGTGAAGCGTTCGCCTTACTGCTTCCTGTTTCCCTGGGGGTGGTAGCAATGATATATATATCTGTGTGTGTGTGCGTGTGTGTGTGTGTGTGTGTGTGTGTGTGTGTGTGTGTGTGTGTGTGTGTGTGTGTGTGTGTATATATATATATATATATATATATATATATATATATAAAATATATATGGATAATATATATGTATATATGCATATGTAATATATATGGATTGTAATAGGTGACTTTATTGTCAGACACACTGACGTCCCTCTCACCAGGCTGAACAAGGAGAAAGTCACTGTAAGCTGCCTGTCAGGTGCCAGGATCCGCCACATAACACAAGCACTCAGGTCACTCCAAAGCAAGTACAAATATGACTCCGTCATTGTCCATGCTGGTGTGAATGACCTGAGACGTACCTCCCTGGATTACATGAAAAGAGACATAGAGGAGCTCTCTGATCATGTGGCCCAGGCCGGTATGACCCTGACCTTGAGTAGCATCTTACCCTCACCAAGAATGATACCACAGTATAAAGACAAAATGATCAATTTCAACAATTGGCTAAAGTATTGGTGTCACTCAAAGGGGATCCAGTGTCTGTCAGCCTGGGATGACATGCTTGACAAGCCACGTTGCTTCGCTAGGGACGGCTTGCACCTGTCACCCCTGGGTTTTCGAATACTGGACAAAGCTCTTGCCACCCCCATAGTGCCTTTTTTAGGCAAGGCTCAAAAGACAAACCCACCTCCTTAGACAACACAAGGAAAAAGAAACTAAGGGTAATGCTGCTCAATGCCAGAAGTCTAAACCTCAAGATGCACGCACTCAAGGCTCTCCTCAGTATGGAGAATATCGATATCTGTGCAGTAACAGAAACCTGGTTCGAGGCTCCCGAGAGCACCCCAGCACTACCAGGCTATACCTCATACCATGCTTTTCGGCCCCAAAACTCGGACCGAACCACAAGAGGAGGGGGAGTATCCATATTCATCAAAGATACCCATACCTCCAGGCTAGTGGCACTGCACGAAGCATCTGAGACCATCCAGGTGCAACTAAGAGTGGGCAAAACTGCCTTCCAGTTTGTAGCCTGCTACAGACCACCCTCCCAAACTCAGGAACCCCACTCAGCTTTCCTGAAGATACTGGAGAATATGAAGGTCTCTCCAAACACCATTATATTGGGTGACTTTAACTACCCAAGCATAGACTGGGAGCACTACTCAAGCCCCAACACCCTAGCCCAATGGTTCCTAGAATTTATAAACTCAAATGCTATGGAACAACTGGTCACCACTCCCACAAGAGGGGAAAACATATTGGACCTGATCATCACCAACATGGGGACTCTATGTTCCATACCAGAGGTATACCCCTCATTGGTAAGATCTGACCATAAATTAATCACTATGGACATCCATATCCCGTCCCCACCCCAGCAAAGGAAACCACGGTCAAAAACTTCTCAAAAGCAAACTTCCCACTTCTCAAAACTGAGGTGGAATCCTTCAAAGCCCCAGGGCCAGTGGAAAATACGGCCCAAACCGCAGAATCCTTTACAAACGCATTCTATGGATACCTACAGAAATGCATGGATCATACTATCCCAAATAAAACCAAGACACACTCCTCCAAAGGCAGGAGACCTGTCTGGTGGACCCCAGCCATAAATAAGCTGTACAACAGAAGGAGGAAGCTACTACATGATAGAGCAAAATCCCTGAAAGGGAAGGCAACTCTGATCAGTACTAGCAAGAAACTACGATCCCTCATAAAATCATCTAAGGCTAGCTTCGAAAGAAAAATTGCACAAGACGCTAAAGATAATCACAAGGCTTTCTTTAGTTATGTCAGAAACCTGGGTGGAAACTCCCAGATATGCTCTGAGTTAGTGCAAAATGACAAAAAATACACTGAACCCACAGACATTGCCAACATCCTGGCAGACAGGTTCAGTGCAAACCCCAAATGAGCAAATGACTATCCCAACAGAGTGTAGCCTCCCTGACATCACAGATGCACAGGTGAGAGCTGCCCTCTCCAAAGCATAAAACACAGCATCAATGGGACCGGACGGTGTCCCGGGCTGCATTTACATGAGCTCCAAGAAGAACTGAACCCTCACTTAAAATCATTGTTCAGTCTCAGCCTTACAACAGGATATGTACCCAAAGAATGGCGTACAGCATCAGTGGTCCCACTCCATAAAGGTGGTGCCACAACAGACCCCGGAAACTATTGCCCTATAAGCCTAACTAGCCTGGTCTGCAAAGCTATGGAGCGTAATCTCATGGAACTCATAAACAAAGACATTGGGAACCTCCAAACACTGGATCCTACCCAATTTGGCTTTGTTAAGGGCAGATCTTGCCTCTTGAACCTGGTCAATTTCATTGAAATAGTCACCAAGGCCATAGATGAAGGGAAGGTAGTCCACACAGCCAACCTTGACCTTGCAAAAGCCTTCGACACAATACCCCACTCGGGTATCATAAATAACTCACCAGCTTAAATATCAACCGCTATGTCACAAGATGGGTTGCAAAGTGGCTTAGGGATAGAACCCACATGGTCAGAATTGCAGGTGCCATGTCAGACTCTAAACCAGTTACAAGTGGCATCCCACAAGGCTCAGTCCTGGGACCTCTCTTGTTCGGTATATATTTCTCTGAGGGACAGGCTAACACAGGAAGACTATGGCTGACAAAGTTTGCAGATGACTGCAAACTGGGGGCCATAATCGACTCACCGGCTGACAAAAGCATCCTCCAAAAAGGTCTCACAGAGACGGATAACTGGTGCCAGAGCCATGGCCTAAAGCTAAATGACAAAAAGTGCATGGGAAAAACAAAGTGCCCACAAATTACTACATAGGTGGTAATCCATTAAGTACGGAAGAAGTAATTAGGGATTTGGGGACCCAAGTAGATTGCAATCTCTCCACTGACAATCACATTGCCAAAGTGGTTAGAAAGACATTCTATATAGCTCACCTTATCATGAAGGGGTGCACATCTAGATCAAGAGAGGTCATTGTGCCCCTCTACTCATCACTCATCAGGCCCATAATTGAATACAATGCCCCATTTTGGATGTACCTTACCCGCCACCTGCTACAACTAGAAAGACCCCAAACGTACCTCACCAAGAGGATCAAGGGACTCAAACAGATGCCCTACTCAGTTAGGCTAAAGAAACTTCAGCTCTACTCAGTTGCTTACTGCCTACTCAGAGGCACTCTGTGCCTGACGTATAAAGCCATGTCCAACCCAGAATTAATGGACATGCTCCACCTCAAGAAATCCAAATCCATCAGAACTACACGCTCCAGTGACTTAAACCTCAGCACAGAAATAAATAGAACATGCTGGAGGGACAGATTCATATCCCAGAGGCATCCCTCACTCTGGAACAAAATCCCAATCCATGTCAGACAGAGCACCTCAATGACCCTCTTCAAGAAGAATCTTGAGGTTTGGATGGGAGATCGTAAATTTACCCCTGGGATCTCTTCTGTGTCACTGCTAGACAGAGGCACGGTAAACTAACCTTAAATGGGCTATCTTCTGTGACCTACTATACAGAGGCACAGTCAACTAATCTAAGAAGGGTGGCGAAAGCCAAACACACTCTGGCTAGGCTTGTAAATGCCCTAGGGCAGATAGCCTAGTATCAACCTATGAACCTTTGAACCTATGAACCTATGATATACATGTGACTACACATACACACGCAGATATATGTACAGTGGGATACATATGTAGTCAGTGCACACAATATGGAACAGCCACTATGCCTACAGCTAACCCCTGAACAACTGGACACTGTATGAGCCACCCATACACATGACGACCGTTGCCTGCAACATATACCCACAGAAAGGTCAATGGGGATCTCCACACACAGGTTTGCAGAAAAGGAATACCTTTCATTGTGTACCATGACAGTTCTACATGTCATGTCATATAGCTGTTCAGACAGTAACATCCATATAAACAGAGGAATGCAACCGTGAAACTGGTATACTAATGCAATAGTCTGGAAAGGTTCACAACCATCGCTGTCCAGGCCAAGTCCTTACATCTGTACAGTAGTGAGGACTGACTGGGCCACAGGATACCAAATGCTCAACAGTGTCTAATGCAGGTGTATAGTTCAGCAGCCACTATCTACACTCTGTGCAACAGCAGTGAGAGGTAAAGACATCATGTGACCACATGAGTTGTAACTGTGGCATAACAAGGCATAACTGACACCATCACATGCACACTGACAAACAGAACAGTCCATCTGGCAGGTGGCAGTAGGCTTGCAGTAACCGAATATATATACGTGATGTATATATAGGTGAAGTATATGGCACTTTACATCCAGATACCTTATGGCAGCTCACCCCTGATACCTCCACATATTGAACAGCCTAGGTCATCTATGGTGCTCCCCCCCAGACTCAATACTACAGGGCCATATACCACTGTTACATACAGTGGCCTCTGGCGTGCATAAGAGGACACACATATTGTGTAGGTGACGCCCACACATATATGACCCCAGCCCCACCATATGTGTGGGGGATACAACAGACGTGGACTGATGGCAGCCATGGCAGTGTGATATAGTCACAGCCCACTATGGAACATCCTCCCACAGCATGTCATATGTGCAAACCTTGATATGTAGGTCATGTACTGATAGCACTCAACTCACACACTGCCAGTGGGATATCAGACACAGGACCTGTGTAGTGGACAGACAACACATGTTAGGCACACCTCTGGTCACCTAGAGGATAGTCCACAGTTGAGAGTTACGCAGGCAGACTGCATTCCAAGCTAAAGTAGTATGTACACACACATCCTGTAACACCAGTACTATACAAAGCATAACACAGCTCTACTCACATTCTGTCTGTAGTCCCCGAACCTCCAACACATATGTAGCTGCCCTGAGTGTGCTAGTTCTCCTGCAGAGGTTATTGCTACCTGCTGTCTGTAACACTGATACCCACACACACGTAGGACTGTGCAAGCATCCACAGAATGTCCAGGTTATGTCAGCAAATATAACCCCCTACTGTACATAATATGTGGGGTGGTCTGATATCTCACTGGCTTGTTAGCGGATATGATGACACTAATTATGGTGTACAGCACATACGCACCACATCATGCATGACATATGTACACAGGTTGGCAGAGTTGTGGCTGACAGCACATACACAGGGACAATTATGACATGTTGCTGTGATAACCTCATACATGTCCTGTTGTAACAGGGTTTGTGGCAATATATGTCCTATGAGGGATAAGACGCCAATAACTGTCATGGTTTTCACCATCTACAGACTGCACTCCTCACACTACCATCTGCAGTCCACAGATAGATGCTCCATTGGTAACACATGGAACCAACAGCACAACACACTGCCCTGTCTGCAGATGTCCCTGCAGATGGGGATTCCACATAAACATGGAAATGACATGGCAGGTATGGAGACATGTAGGAAAGACATATCCACACACACACTGTTAACCCAACAGTATGTCACATGCAGTATAGCAGCACTTACAGTCTGTAGGCGGGTCAGGCACATCCCCCTCCTGTGTGTTGCCCTGTTTCCACAGTGTATGTTGTTGAAGGTAAATTCCCTATCCATCACAGATGCTGGTTGCCAACCAACAGATCTAGTTCCTGCTCACAGTGAATGACAAGGGCCAACATCAATATGATGTTCCTAGATATTGGAGTGTGTTTCCATGCAATTGTTTATAAGACTGTTACCACAGCTGTTCCACATGCAGTCAGCTAGAGGAGGGCTGTGATTCGTGCAGAGGCTATCAGCTGATCACGAGCATCACTTACAATACACATGCTGCTGTCTAAGCAAAGCTGGTGTAAGTCTCCACATCCACCAGAGAGGGAGTGGGAGAGGCAGACAGAGGCAAAGACATGTCAGGGAGGGGTGGGGGAATAAAACCGCAGCTACTTAGTGTCACACACCTACCAGCACTGGGTATCATACTCCTGACAACTATGTAATGCGTTCACAGTTTGATGCAGGTAATGGATGTGCCACATGGGTTACCTGTTGTGGAGCCCTCATAACATATGTGTGATGGTGCGTGACATCTGCAACAGGGATACTGTAGCTTTATGGCAGGTGACATACACGTGCCTACCAGCATGAACAGGTGCCAGCATCAACACAGCCACACTCTCACAGGGACACGCACACATCAACACACTTGGCAACTCATCAGTAGTGGGATTGTCACAACACATCACTGTGCAGGTACCACATACACCACACAGGTCATACAGAGGTTGTATGGGCAAAGGGTATGAGGAGGTGTTTGACATCTGACAGCATGTTTCTGTATGCGCATGGGGGTTGAGTGTGGCTGTGAACATATGCACCATACAACACACCATCAAATATACAGGGTGCCAGTATTGACATGCATGAGTGCATGTCTGCATGGGTGTGTGGTGGTTAACTGTGGCAGCAGGCTATACAAGGGTAGGCAATGGGTATACCTTGGCATCAGGCCACATGACAATGGTCTGCATTGTGTCTCAGGGCTGTAGTTTCCACTCTTGCCCACACAGGTGGGTATTGTATCCCCCAACCAGTCACCTGGGTGACTATTGTGTGTGGCCAATGCTGCGCATTGCTTGCTATGTATGTGTTCCTTACCCCATGACATGGACAGTGTCAGGGATGTGCACACCTCCCACATGCATGTACAGTGATATGTGGAACTGTACCTGGGGTGTCAGGCCCATGTTGTGAACACAGGGTACCATCATATGTGCCAGTCTTGCCCCCTGTGGCAGGGACCGGTAATGAGCACCAGGTTTACCTGCACCTACATTGATAGCATGCTGACAGCATTCCTTGGTGTCAGTGGCAGCTGTTCATACAGGGCATGTTGTCAGGCATGATATGTCTGCTGTGGGGCACATGTGATGGCACCACAGGTGGTGCAGGTGTCCATTGGGTAACATGGGAGAGGTGCACTGTCAGCATGTACATACATATTGGAGAGATAGACAGGGAACATGCCCTCTGTAGCCCACTGCTATCACTCCATGGTTACTATCAGTGGCCAATATGCAGTGTACTACCCACATACTGGCTGTTGCCTAGGCATGTGTGTGCGTATGACATGTGGGTTGAGAGTGTGCTCTGGGTAATACTGGGGTTGCTAAATGTGATTGCCTGGCCTTGATTTCACATGTATGGGTATGGCTTTGCACTCCAGCCTCTCAGCTATTTCACAACTGTTATCCCTGTACAGTGGACATTGTGATATGTAGTAGTGCCACCATATAAGACATATGCAAACCCGCTCCACATTGGCCACAGGTGTCACACACTCACAACCACCTCTACACAGGGTACAAGGTATGAACACACACACACGCACACACACACACACACACACACACACACACACACACACACACACACACACACACACACACACACACACACACACACACACACACACACACACACACACACACACACCTGTCATGTCTGGGAGTTGAACACCTACCTAACTAGTTTAGTACACCTCAGCACTATGCAGTTATAGTATGCGCCATGCACATTACTGAAGTACTCCTTCCCCAAGGGTGTATTCCACAATTAATGACATCAGCAGGATAGCCAAAGTAGGCCATTTGAAATGTACTGCTGGTGAGTACCCTAAAATGCATTTCTCCCTACACAGACAGTGAGACGCACACAACAAAACATCCACGACCGACATGTGTGAATATAGAACCCCTGATAGAGGTCTATACCACACTACAGCATGGAACTGTTATAGGATGCACCACGGGGAGTACTAGGGGACTCCTTCCCCAAAGCTATCTTTCACGAGGAATGACATCAGCTGGACTACCAAAGTGGGCCATTTGAGATGTACTGTGTGTGACTAGCATATAATGCATTGCTCCGTATACAGATATGGACACACACAAAACATCCAGAACTGCCATGGGTGGGGATGGAACCCTGCCACAGCTCTAAATCACAATCCAATGGTACGCAGTAACAGGATGCGCTACAGAAATTACAAGGCAACAACCTTCCCAGAGCTGTATTTCTAGGTGGGTGATATCAGCAGCCTTTCCAAAGTTGAGTATGGGGATTGTACAGAGTGTGGCTACCATAAAAAGCATTACTCTCTACTCAGACAGACACACACACTTGCATACACATACACAGTTGCCACATCTGGGGTTAGAACACCTACCTAGTGACTTTATCACTCTATAGCAGTACGCAGTTACGGGATGTGCTACACAGAATACTGGGCTACAACCTTCCCAGTTTAGGTGGGTGACATCAGCAGCCTTGCCAAAGTTGAGTATGGGAATTATACGGAGTGTGGCTACAGTAAAAAGCATTGCTCTCTACGCAGACAGACACAGACAGACACACTAACACACAGTTGCCACATCTGGGGTTAGAACACCTAACTAGCTATTTTATCACTCTACAGCAGTACGCAGTTACAGGACATGCTACGGAGATTACTGGGCTATAACCTTCCTGGAGGTGTATTTCTAGGTGGGTGACATCAGCAGCCTTGCCAAAATTGAGTATGGGAATTGTACAGAGTGTGGCTACTGTAAAAAGCATTGCTCTCTACACAGACAGACACAGACAGGCATGCACACTTACACACACACACAGTTGCCACTTCTGTGGTTAAAACACCTACCTAGCTACTTTATCACTCTACAACAGTACCTAGTTATGGGATGCGCTATGGAGATTACTGGGCTACACATTTCCCAAGGGTGTATTTCAAAGCGGATGACCTCAGTGGGTCTGCCATAGTAGGGCTATGGGGAGGGCAGTGTGTGTGCATGGGTCATAACTCATTCATCTAGAAGTTGACAAACCACATGTGGTCACACGCAGGGTTATATTCCACAGGTACCTGTATACAACTGCTAGATGACTACTTCCTTGTACAGTCATGTTGCACAGCTAGCACTTGCCCCTCATAGTCCATAATGCTGACAGATACCAGTGGCTACTGTCCACAGTGCGTGACATCTGAGCATCATGTGGTTGTAGTCATTTGGCTTTGTGCTGGGTGGGACAAGTCTCATAATGGTTGGCTCCTTGTCACAGTCACTCTCTCCCACACATCTATGTACGTGTACATTTGACTTATTATAGTGTATTGTCCTTGGATATATGCATGTATTCCTATACACTGTGTGTGAAAACCATGAGTGGTGCATACTGAGGAGTGTCTGCACTAACATCTGTGACTGCCAGATATGTGTGGTCCACAGTTGTTTGCAGACATGGGCTTCTTTTGGTTACATGTGTGAGCATGCCCAGTATGATCTTTCAGTATGTTATTGACTGACATTGCGTTATTTCTCTGTGTGTGAGCATGCCCAGTATGCCCTTCTGTATAGAATGTGTGGATCAATACTAGGTAGTCTGTACTCCAGTGCAGACCTTTGTGTTGTACACCTACAGGTAACAAGGTGTTTCTGCTGGGTATCTGTTGATCATTTGGCAATATGGGGACAGACTGTGCAGGGGATAGTGTGTACTGTAGGTGATTGTGTCTGTGCTGTTCAGCTGCATGGTATCACTGTTAGCAGAGATTCAGACATGTGTACTGTTATACACAGTGATGTTTTCTGTCTTTGTGTACTGCCAGGTGGGCATTCTTGCTCACAGTGCTGTCTTGGGGGACAAGTGTGACTGCAGCTGTGCCCAATATTGTGGGCATACACCTACATATTCATGATACATTATGCCATTCTGGAGGGGGAGCTGCAGACACTTGCTGCTGGGTCTGTGTATCCCAGTTCATCACTTTGGTAGAGTGCTGGCGGGGGATACCATACTTGTACACCAATTGACAAGACAGTATGGGCTTATCTTGCTGTGGCAATGCCTCACAGCTGTACAGATTCACAGGGTTTGCCCAGAGTCAGGAGCCATGGGTCAGGGCATTAACCCTATTGTGGTGTACGGGCAGGTGTTTAGGCACCCATGTATGTATTTGCAGTCAGAGATAGTGTGGGCACACAGCTTGGTGTCAGACCCTGCACATTCCATGCTGCCCCCCCCCCGTTATTCTAACCTCTTCCATACATTATACAGACATTCTCTGATACTTTCCCTAAGGTTATCACCTCATCACAGGTGTGTATCAGTGTTGGTCCACATTTCATGCATTGGGACATGGTGGACATGTTACTGTGGTTTGTCCACATGGCCTTGCATTTGGCTTATGTGGAGTGTGTTATGTTGTTATGTGGGTGTCCATGACTTAACATGCATTGGCAGAACGTGTGAGACACAGGCCTTTGGCAGAGGCCTGTGGGGCATTAGGTGTTGCTGTGGGCCACTTGTGGCAGGCCATTGCATTGTGCCAGGCTTACAGTCACAGACCACCATACAGTATATTCCCCTTGGGTGACAGGGTAGGTGTGATGGGTGTTCATGCACATTCCTTCTATCAATCTTGATCAGGTGGTGTGGATGCTGGCAGGGTGCTATGTACAGCTAGGGATACACCTACTTGGGACACCTGCACTGCATGCTGCATTCTTCCACTATTGTCATGTACAGGAGAGGTCATACTATGCCCATTCCCCACAGCTGGGATATGGCCAGAGAGGTACCTGTGGGTGGAGTTTGCATGAGCTGGGTGCATGTGTGCTATGGACACTACTTGCATCTGACACACAGATATGCATGGGACATTCCAGGTATGCTGGCATGTGCAGGTACACTAGCTGTTTCCCAATGCATCAGTCCTACCTCCTTTGTGATCTGCAGTTGTTCGGGTGGACATCACTGGTATCCTCTACTACGGGACCGGTTGCTGTGATATATACCTGTATGTACAATTCCAAGGGTGTCTCCATTTCACAGTGATACAATGTATACTGTATGTCTGCGGTACTTCCCCCTGTGTACTGCTTGTATATCTAGCCCAACAGCCATGCCATGTCAGTCTTTCAGATGGTGACACATATTACCACCATACATTTACATTGGCTTACTGCTGGCAGGTGCTATACTGGTGAGGATTGTCCTTGGCACTGCAGGTGTGAGGGCTTCTCCTTGTCATCAGCAGTACTGGGCTATGGGCACCAGGTCTTACCTCGACATGCATACATACTGACCACTCTCACACAATATGAAGCACACACCATCCTAACACACACAGACCTGCATATTGTGCACATGCTACAACCTATCCTGCTACCGTGGCCACCTCTGGGCATCTCTGCTCCACTCGTATTATACCTATGTATGCATGTTACTACATTTCTACACTGAATGGGGGGGCAAACTCTTACTACATTTCTACGCTGGAATGGGGGTAAGGGCACACCTGACTGTTTCTTTATGTCTACATGGGAGTGAGGGGGCACACCTGACTGTCATTACATTGCTGTGTAGGATGGGGGGCACAAGTGAAACATGTACACATTTGCAATGACTAAACTGGTACGTCATACACTCCATTTAATTCTGTATTGCTAACTATTATGCTGTCTAGAGGCACACCTGTGTACTACAGATTATGGCTTTGGTTACCCTACATATTATTGTCTGACATCCTACCCTTCAGAACTGGCATCCCACTGCCTGCCCTGCTGTGGTCTGTCTGTGTAGGCCTGGGAGTGGGCGTAACCCTAGCCATCATTCTGGGGCCATGGTACAGGCCCTGTTTGGGTTTGTGTCCACCTGTCCTGCTGGCTGCAACTGTTGTTGGGTATGTGACCCATCCTGACTGGCATGTGTGGGTCATATGGACACACATTTGCAGAGCACATTTCCTGCAGTGTTTTTTGTCACCCTGTGTAGTACTGGCTACTATGGTGACTCCTGTATGTGTTACACATGTCAGGGTGACACTATGGGTGTCTACTGTCTGCTGCCATAACATTCAGCTGCCCAATTCCCTTGCAAGCTCACATCCATACCATAGCTACAGGTGACAACACATTCTTCTCCATTTGGCAATTGGTAGGTTGATTGACTTACCTTGTGGGTGTGCCAGGCTTGCGGATGGTGCTGGCGGGCTGCCTATATCGGATGCACATAGTACACTCCCTATACATGGTTGAGCACAGGTGGTGTAATGTTTGGCATCCCTTTTACTGTATGTGCGAGTCGGAGAAAAGTGTCATTCCCTGGGAACCTACTGTGTCAGTGCAGGTGCTATGCATTGCCTCTTTGTCAAGGCCAGGGCATACTAGGCACGCCTCCTTCTGCCTACTGGGGCAGGCTCAGGTTCTTCCTCCTCCAGGTCACTCTGTGCCTGTGCAGGCCTTGGCATTGGTGGGGGGCGGTGTGACCCTGCCCCATGCTGTTCCTGCTGCAGCTGTTTCCGCAGGATCATATTGTGTAGCATCACACATACCATAACAATTTGGGTACATGTAGCTGGTGAATACTGCAAGGCTCCACCAGATGTGTCCAGACACCGGAACCGTGAACTGAGCAACCCAAACACACACACTATTATATGTCTGGCCTGAGCGTGTGCCTCATTATGGCATTGTTTTCAGGTGTGTGTGCACTTCTGATGGGTGTCATCAGCCACGGCTCAAGTGTATACCCAGCATCCCCCACTAGGTTACCATAGGGGATATGCCCATTGGCAAATCTCTGGTACAGCTGTGTCAGATGCCATATGTGGGAATCGTCATAGCTTCCAGAGCAGCCAGCATATACATTCATTATAATGCCCTAGGCATCACATATGACCTGGCAGTTGATGGAGGAGATGCCCCTGCAGTTGATATAGGCCCTACCCTGCTCACCGGGTGGTGCTTTGATGCATATGTGCGTGCAGTCTATAGCACCCAGTACCCCAGGATATTCTGCTATTTGGTGGAAGAGACGTATTGCTGGGCAACACCTCACGAGTGTTGAGGAAATATACATGCTCATTGGCATGTGCTGACATGGCATCCAGGAACTGGTGGAATACTCTGGATGCTGATGCCTGTGAGATCCCCATGTTATCCCCAGTTGTGCTTTGGGAGGTACCTGTGGCTAGTATACCTAGGCCTACACATACCTTGGTATCCACTGGGATGGGTTCCCCTCGTTCGGTTTGCTGTGTCATGTGTGGCTGGCATAGCTCTACTACTTACTGTAATAGGTCTCTGTCCACCCTATTACTGACAAAGGAGGGGGTACAGTTTTAATGGACTGACAAAGGAGGGGGTACAATTTTAATGGACTGACAAAGGAGGGGGTACAGTTTTAATGGACTGACAAAGGAGGGGGTACAGTTTTAGTGGACTGACAAAGGAGGGGGTACAGTTTTAATAGCTGACAAAGGAGGGGGTACAGTTTTAATGGACTGACAAAGGAGGAGGGGGTACAGTTTTAATGGCCTATATATTATATGAATCAAAAATGAAAGACCTGTTAATGGATAATTCTAAGTATTCTAGGGCCTCCATCAACGAGGTCAATATTGCTCAAACCAAAATTGGTTTACTTTTAAACGACCTGTTAATGGAAGAATCCATAGATTTGGACACCTATAACTTTTTGTATAACAGATACCCTAGGACCCCATCAGTTTTTGGTATTCCCAAGGTCCACAAGGATTCCTTTGACCCACCTTTAAGACTCATTGTTTCTTCGGAGGGGTCTACGACAGCCCCCCTAGCCAAATATTTAGATGCAAAATTGAAAGCTCTCTCCAATCATGGGAGTACCATTTTAAAGGACTCCTGGGATTTTTTAAGACATATTAAACCAGAACTTTTCCATCCCAACCTAATATTTGTTACTTTAGATATAGTTGACCTTTTTGGTTCTATTCCACACGAAACAGGTTTATTATGGCTGGAGGAAAGTATGAGAGATTCGGTTAATTTTGGTTCCGATGATTTCAACACCTGTTTAATGCTTATGGAAACAGTACTCAAAAACAATTTTATGTTTTTTGAGGGTGAATTTTTTAAACAGGAGAGAGGGGTAGCTATGGGGGCAAAATGTGCCCCTACCTACGCAAACATAGTTTTATCTTGGTGGGAGAAATTATTTGTTACCAACTGTGAATTTTCCCACTGTTGGTGTTTTTACAAACGTTTTCTGGATGACATTGTTATTTTTTGGCATGAGTCCCATGAAAGATTCTTAGAATTCCTTTTATATCTTAAAGGGACAACCGATTTTCTTGATTTCACATATTCATTTAATCAAAGTGAACTAATATACTTGGATATTTCCTTGGCCAAATTAGACCACCATTTTTCTTCTAAGGTATACCGCAAAAAAACTTTTTCAAATTCATATCTACATTTTAATAGTGGTCATCCATTCTTTCAAAAAAAGAATTTGGTCAAGGGACAGTTAGTGAGAATAAGTCGGATGACATCTGAAGAAGATGACTTTGTTAAGGAATTAGAATTTGTGGCTCAGATGTTTCGTGACAGGGATTGTCCAGATAAACTCATTCAAGACACTATAGATGAGGTTGTTCAGGGTAGTAAAGGGAGGTTCACACCTATTTTAGGACAGGATGAAATTTTGAATATCCCCAATAATGATTTACCCTCCAATACTTTCTATGAAGGGGCTTATATTATGGATTACACTGGAGACTCACGTAACATCAGGGAAGTAATTAAGAGAGAATGGGAACGTTTTCTCCAGTTCACTGAACTAAAACAAATTCAAAACCCACCTTTGAAGTTTATATACAGGAGGGACACTCATTTTAAAAGACTTTTTGAATTTGGTGGCCCTAGATCTGATCATTCATCTAGAAGAAAGGGGACTTATAAATGTGGTTCATGTTCCCAATGTCTTCACGTTGAAAACTGTTCCAGTATTTTCATTCCCAGTAGGAATAGACACATTGGGAGCAACACATTTTCCAACTGTAACAGCTATGGTGTGGTCTATATTGCTGTTTGTTCCCCCTGTGGTTCCTTTTATGTTGGTAAAACTGAAAGGAAACTAAAAACTAGGATGCATGAGCATCATTATGAAATAAAAAAGGAAAATATTAACAATGCACTTTTCAGACATATTCTTTTATGTCCAACTTTCACTTTTTTGTTATTGAAGTGGTTCCCAAAGAAATTAGGGGAGGTATGTGGGAGACCAGGTTAGAATACAGAGAGCTGTATTGGCAGATTATATTAGAAGCTACTAGATTTCCTGGTCTAAATGATACAATTTCTTTAATGCCTGTTTTAAAGTTAAGAAGTGCAAAACTATAAACTGCCACTAGATGTCACCCACACCATTTTATTACATATATTAGAATCAATTTATTTTTACAACATAAATATATTTATAATAATTAATTTTACAACTACGTGTCTAAGATATTATTGGTTATGCAAGATTTTAAACCTTATCTAAATTGATTGATTTTGAACGTTGTTTTTGCTTAGGAAAAGGTTTTACAAAATGTATTCCTGTACATCAGTGTTTTGCCAGTTCAAAGCTAAGAAGTGCAAAATTATAAATTTCCACTAGATGTCACTAATGCTATTTTTATTATATATATCAGAAATAATTAATTAAAAATGAATTATTAGATAGATTTTTTGTTACATTTGATCATAACTAATAAGTAAGTGTCTAGACTACTATTTGTAAATGTCTTTAATATATTAGTTCATTTCTTATTTTAATTATCAATTTAAAGAGGTAATTGGGTTCACGATTCTATTGGTTCATGTAACATTCAAATTTGTATTTAAGTGGAATTGAATTGTGAACGTTGTTTTTGCCTTGAAAAAGATCTTCGAAAACGTATTTTTGTATACTAGCGTTTGGAAACTATTAATAAACTGCCTTGGAATTCCTTGGGCTTGGTTGTCGGTCTGTACCTTCATCTGGTTCTCCGGAGTGAATTATTCTTGGTTTAGGCCTACACATACCTTGGTATCCACTGGGATGGGTTCCCCTCGTTCGGTTTACTGTGTCATGTGTGGCTGGCATAGCTCTACTACTTACTGTAATAGGTCTCTGTCCACCCTATAGCGCTCCAATATCTCCAGCTCATGTAGCCCCTGGTAGGTTACCCTGGGTCTGTACACTCTTCTCCATCTCCTCACTGTGGGTTGTTCGGCAGCACGCACATCCTCACCACCCTCAGCCTCTTGCACATGTTGTTCTATGTTGCCTGCAGCAGACCTTCTCATTTTGTAGGTTTGTTTGTTAAAATTTCCCCGCTTGTATACACCGGTGGTGTAGAGTGTGGGAAAAAACAGTGGGGAAGATGTTTGCTTAGCTTATAGTAGTGTTCTGGGCTGGGCTGGGCTGCTGCCTGTTAACTGGCTGCTTCTGATACATTTCACCTGCCAGATATGCTAGTTCTCCTTGATTACCTTCCTACTGCTGATTTCCCTTTCCATTGCCCTTCTGTTTGGGCCTGGGGCTGAGCCGCGCAAACAGACTACTCGAATGTGCACACTGGTTTAACTTCTTTTTTATTCCTGTACATCCCGGTGCGTGGTGCGCACACCTGCTTACACTTTGCAAAGAGTGCTGGGCAGGTTTAGACACACCCCCTAGGTTGGCTGTGCTAAGCTGGGAGCATACTCGAGCCACAGGGCTCCAATCCACTGATCGTATGCCTGACACTCCCACACATGATGTCACCTACCTCCTAGTCTTACATTCAGCTATTCATACTCTTACACTGTTGGGATCTGCCTCACATGCTGGGGAAAACTGGGATTCACTATCCTTCCCCTCATTTGCATAGGATTGCCTGCTAATGCATAGTTGCATGTGTCACACAGTGCCTCCCCCTTAGCAACCACTATTCATTGGCCAGGTTGTCTTTTGTCTGCCATTGACTTGCATGGCGGAATGCTGATTTTAGTTAGACTGCTTTTTTTAGGTTTATTTTCTTATTTCCCACCGATCCCATTTGCGCACCACTGCCCTATGCTTCAACAGCCGTGATTGGCAGATATACAATAAAAGTTGTATTTTGTACATTTTGCATTGCTTGCAATGCCAATGACCTTCTACTTGGCCATCAGCATGCTTCCTCAATATTATGCAGCCTTTATTTGGGGCTGTCATGTCCCCGTTTTGGATTTTGCAGTCACATACTCGGTTACTAACCGAGTACATTTCTGCATTTTACACCAGTCTTGCACGCCCTGATTCCAGCTTCTTGGATGGCAGATTTACCTCATTTGCATGGTTTTCACCTGCAAATGGGATAATTTGAATATGGGGGCTGGGAACGTGCAGCACTAGTGCTAGAGTGCTCGCGTACATCAAACGGGCATGTATGTGGATCGCTCGGCCGCCATATTGGCAAAATTTCCTCTTACACAAATCATGCACGCCATGCAGGCTTTTGAGAATCTGGGGGATTGTTTCTACAACTTTTTTCTACTATCTCCATACTTTCTTCTTGTTTACATTTTACTACTCAATTCTCATCTATCCATCGTACCTCCCCTTTTTACTTGTTTTCCTAAAAAGGGTGACACTTCTTCCTTCTTTCCATTTAAAAATATTTCTGTCAATATAACATTGTATTATTTTTTTATTTTCCTCATACAACGTTTCTATTTTTCTTACTGTATTACTTCATTCTTCTATTCCTTCCTCAAAATCTTTCAGCATATATTAATATTCTACTTTCTTTCTTTTTTAACCTTCTCTCTACTTCCAAAACATATTTTTATATTTCTCTTTAAACATTGTGTCTAGCATTCATAAAATTGGCATGTCTTCTGTCCATAGTCCACTACTTCCCCCCCCTTCATGTCTTTCTTTTTACTTGCATCCCCTTTTAACCATTGTATTCCTTTACCTTATTTTATTATTTCTTCATTATCACATAATGCAGCTCACATTGCATTATGATCTGAAAAATCTACTTCTTCTGTCACATCCTTCAGGTCACCTGAATACATAATGTAATATGTCTCTGCTTTCACTTTTCCCCATTTGTACATCTGACCTCTACTTTTTTGCATCTTTAATCACCTTTACAACGTGTGTTAATTTTCTTTTTTTACCTTTCAATTAAAGTCACCAATCATCACTATTGACATATTTATTATCAGATATTTTTTTAATTATTCAAACATATTTTTTCTTTCTGACATGTTTGTATACACATATATTGCTACTAGCCTCACACAATTTCCATTTTCCTCAAGTCACATACCATCACCACTCCTGGTATCACAATTGTTACATCTAACCATAGAATTTTTTTTCTCTTATTTCTTGTTTAACGCATCTTGTATCCAGCAAACAAAGTAGATCTTTTTTGCGTCATTCAACAACCATTAACACCTTGACTTCCTTTCTTATACTGTTTACATTTCATCCCCCAAAAAACTAAATCATTCCTTTTTGCATATTTTTTCCTGCTATTTTTCTTTTTCTTTTCCTCCTGGACTGTACTTTCTAGCAGTGTGACTTTGCTCCCCACATTGCCCACATCTGCCACGGATTGTCCTGGCTTCTCTTGTGGACATGGGTAGTCCTTGCTAGAAAAACCTTGGGCATAGCTAATATCTCTCATCTAGTATTATACTGGGATTTAACGGCCAGGCTTGTGAAGACCCTCGGGTCAATAGCCTAGTAACATTCTATGAACCTATGAGCCCATCTTCTTATTGTATGTTCCTGAACCAAATATGCTCCATGCCTTTAATAAAAGTAAATGTTTGGTTGGCCCTAATACCTAACAGTTGCGCTTTTTCCATTTACTTTATTATATTATGTGAAATAGGGTGTAATTTTCTATCATGCGTATCCAGTGTAACCTCCACTTCTCACCCCCTGTCCTTACATTTCTGTTATCATACATTTTCTTCATGTTATGTACTTTATCATGGACTTCCCCGGTTATCAAACTGAAATCAATCAATCAATCACTCAATCAATCAATCAATTAATCAGTTACTGTGAAAAAATGTTTTAAGTCCATATTCCTCCATGTCTGAAATTGTGACTTGCACATTCAAGTTTTCTTTTTAACCATAAGCGAAGTTCTGAAAAATAAAGTATTTCCAAACCTGGTCAACAAAAAGTATGAATGAATAAATAAATATTATAGTGGATGTGATGTCCCTCCTCTGGGCCAGTAATCAAGAAGCCTCAATCCTCAACACTGACACCAGTGGGGAACATTCACATAGAACAAAAATGGATGCACACAGTATTTTTAGATGTAGCTCTCTGCACCAAGCACAATTTCCCTTAAGAGCACACAGGAAGCACACTCCAGTCCTGGGGCTGGGTTTTCCTGTCCAGGCCACAAATAAGACTCCACCTTCCTCAGTGCAGAAATCAGTGCTCTATATCCCTGTTCCAAGTAACTGACATACACACCCTTTGAGATTTGATTTTCACACACACACATACACCTGGGAAAGGCTGGCATAGATTTACCTGCTATACCAATGCACACAGTATTTTTAGATGTAGCTGTCTGCACCAAGCACAATTTCCCTTAAGAGCACACAGGGAGCACAATACAGTCCTGGGGATGGGTTTTCCTCTCCAGTCCCCAAATAAGACTCCACCTTTCTCACTGCAGAAATCAGTGCTCTGTGCCCCTGTCTGAAGTAGTTGACACAAGCAGCCTTTGAAATTTGATTTTCACATACACACACATACACACACACACACACACACACACACACACACACACACACACACACACACACACACACACACACACACACACACACACACACACACACACACACACACACACACACACACACGCACACACACACACATACACACACACACACACACACACACACACACACACACACACACACACACACACACACACACACACACACCTGGGAAAGGTTGGCACAGATGTACCTGCTATACCACCTCCACCCAGACTATAAGGTAGATTCATTGCCACCAACCAGCTACCTTAAGGCTCTTACCAGGGCACCCAATTACTCTTGGTAAAATTAATACTTATATAAATTGTAGTATTAACCAAGCAGCAAGACTTTCAGGAGCAAGAGGCCACAGTGCCATCAAATAAATGCTATTACTCTCAAAGGTTAAACTATCTTCTAAAAGACCAACCACAATGAAAGGATTAGATATATTTAGTAATAAATAATAAAATAGAAAACATGAAAATACTGAATATCTATTTAAACACCTGAGTTTCAATTCACAGGAAATATGAAAAATAACACAGATGGCAGAATTCAGACAGATAAAGAAAAACAATATTTAACTAGTCTCAGTATAGTTTCCTAACTGACTGAAGAATTACTATTCCCTGGTTACTTACTAAAGCAAGGCAAGATGAAGTGGGTGAGTTGTCTTATCACATCTCTCACTAGTTTCTAAATACAATTTCAGTGTTGGCTACAGAATGACATCACATCTGGTCACCTGATTTTGTGGTTCCGACACTACCCCATCACTAGAAACTTGAGCCTGATCTAGCACAGATGTGTCACAATACACACCTAGGACTTTGCTAAAGCTTATTCCAGCATCTGGAGACTGTAAAACAATTCCAATAGTTTCATCCTTCCTGCAGAGACTAACCAGCCATTCTCTAGCACCCCAATGTGGCAATTAGTTCATCACTAAGGACAATAAGAGCAGGATCCCAGCCCAGACATTGTGTCTCTGGCTGCATTCAGGCCTGTGAGATAACATTTTTATGGCCTAAATCAAGTAATTTGATTTCTGGCTAATTTTCTTAAGGTAAGCTGAGCTTAACCCCCTTCCCTTCCCTTCCAGCATCCTCTGTTAAAATATAAACGTTTCATCAGTTACAACAGTACAGTCTGACACACATGTACATTTCTTTTCTGTCCTGCAGGACCCACTGCTGATACCTTTTTAAAACAAACAACTTTACAAATACATTTTTAACACAAGCATTTGTACAAATCAGTTTGATAACCATATGACACAATTCTTTACAAAACTCCAGCTAGCTATGCTGTCATACATTACACATGCACTGCCCTACTCTCTCTGGCATAGCTGGCACTACCTCATATCATCACAGTGGAACATTTATTTTTTGTATGTTTTGTACACATAATGTACACTGTTTATTATGTCTGTCCATACTTTTTTCTTGTATATTTCTCCTAAGTGGTGAATGAAGTAGGTCCTTTTGGATCAGTCCATTTACCTGTTCAGCAAACATTAAAATAATAAGTAAATAAACACATAAATCAGGTATGTCTACATATGTGCTATTTATTTATTAAAATATGGTATTTTTATTGTTAAACTTACTGTAGCCTTGATTGACTTTTGGCTAGGAAAGTCACTGCACCAGCAGATGTTACAATGTTAATAAATAATCATTTGAAAAATATATAAAAGTCTACACATTTGCAAACCTGCCTCTCTCTCTCTCTGTGCAGCCATATATACGACTGCTGTAATAACCCTGACCCAGAGCAGGCTGCATACCTGAATGCTAGGATAACCCTGACCCACAACAGGCTGCACACCTGAATGCCATGATAACCCTGACCCACAGCAGGGTGCATCCCTGAATGCCATGATAACCCTGACCCACAGCAGGCGGCATACCTGAAAGCTAGGATTATCCTGACCTACAACATGCTGCACACCTGAATGGCAGGATAAACCTGACTCACAAATGGAAGCACATCTGAATGCCAGAATAATCCAGGCCCACAACAGACTGCAAACCTGAATGTCAGGATAACACTGACCCATAGCGGGCTGCACATCTGGCAGGCTACAAACCTGAATGCCAGGATAACCCTGACCCACAGCAGGCTGCATACCTGAATGCTAGGATTATCCTGACCACAGCAGGGTGTACACCTGTATGCCAGGATAACCCTGACCCACATCAGACTGCTCACCTTAATGGCACCATAGCCCTGAAAACTCTGGATCCCACACAGTTTGGTTTTGTGAAGGGTAGATCAAGCCTGCTCAACTTGGTTGACTTCTTTGAGTCAGTCACCAGAGCTTTGGATGAAGGCAAGGTGGTTTATGCAGCCTACCTTGATCTGGCCAAGGCCTTTGATACCATTCCCCACTCAGGAATCATAGAAAAACTCACTAAGCTTGGCATCAACCCCTATATCACTAGGTGGGTTGCAAACTCGCTCACAGATTGGACCCACAGTGTGAAACTAGCTGACTCAAAGTCAGACTGCCGATTAGTCATGAGTGGAGTCCCACAGGGTTTGGTTCTGGGTCGTCTCCTGTTTGGTACCTACTTCTCTGAAGTCCAAGCCAACACGAAGAGACTCTGGCTGACAAAGTTCGCAAATGATTGCAAGCTGGTAGCTATTATTAACTCCCCAAGGGATGTTGACATCTTACAGAATGGCCTCACTGTGACCAATGACTGGTGTCAGAACCATGGCCTTAAGCTCAATGCCAAAAAATGTTTCGTCATTCCCTTTGGGAAAAACCTGGTTCCCATGAATTACCACAGTGATGGTAGTCCACTGAACACAGAAGACGTTATAAGAGATCTGGAAACACAGGTTGACAGCAACCTCTCTTTTGATCACCACATTGTCTCTGTGGTCAGAAAGTCCTTCTATGTGGCACATCTCATTACTAAGGGTTTTGCATCCAGGAAGAAAGAGGTCATTGTCTCCCTCTACTCTTTCCTCATTAGGCCAGTCATCGATTACAATGCCCCATTTAGCATGTACCTCACTAGACACCTGCAACAACTGGAGAGGCCACAGAAGTACCTCACAAAGAGGATCCTAGGCCTTAAATACTTGTCCTATATGGACAGACTCAAAAAACTCCAACAATTCTCTGTCTCACATCGCCTACTTAGAGGAGATCTCTGCTTGACTTACAAAGCCATGTCTGACCCAGCTCTGTTAGAAATGCTACTTCTAAAGAAATCCCAATCCCTCTGCACCACACACTCCAGAGACCTCAACCTCATTACCACAATTAACAGACCATGCTGGAAGGACAGGTTCATAACCCAGAGACTGCCCATGCTATGGAACAGACTTCCCATACATGTCAAACAGAGCACCTCACTGGCCCTCTTCAAGAGAAATCTTGATGAGTGGATGGGAAACAGAAAATTCACCCCGGGGATAACACCAGTGGCTCTACTCGACAGAGGCACTGGGAATTAAGGTTGGGTGGCACTATCCCTGGGTAATCTTATGGCTAGGCTTGTAAAGGCCCTGGGGCCATTAACCTAGTATACACCTATGAACCTATGAACCCACAGCAGGCTGCATACCTGAATGCCAGGATAACCCTGACCCACAGCAGGGTGCATACCTGAATGCCAGGATAACTGTGACCCACAGCAGGGTGAATACCTGAATGCCAGGATAACCCTGACCCACAGCAGGCTGCATACCTGAATGCCAGGATAACCCTGACCCACAGCAGGGTGCACACCCAAATGCCAGGATAACACTGACCCACAGCAGGCTGCATACCTGAATGCCAGAATAACCCTGATCCAGAGCAGGTGGCACACCTGAATGCTAGAATAACTCTAACCCACTGTGGGCTCCACTTAAATATTAAGGGATTACATACCTCTCAACCTCTTATCATAAGAAGTCTGGACAAAACCTTAAAAAAAGTTTCTAGAATAACATACATTTTCTGAAGGATAACCTGAAAATGGAACTCCTGGAGCCAAAACATTAAACCAAGAAACTACTAAATACTCCAGTAAACACCAGGTCCCAATAAAGACAGTCTCAGTAGGTCCACCAAAAGCAAGCCATGAGATATAAAATACACCACTTTATTCACAGATTGAGCACTTTTGTATCCACTAACAGGAAACTTCATCAGAATCTGAATACACCATTTCCTTTTTCATTTTTATATCCCATCCCCACAGTACATTGGTTAATTTAAATCACTTCTCATGAATAAAATATATATCAATTTTCTGAAGGATATTACGTCTGAAACTCAAATCTATGCTATTATTTAGTGACTTCAGTTCTAAGTAAAATTCGAAAAAACAGCCACCAGGTACCAAAAGAAACTAGTAAGGCAATCCAAGGCACCACAGGGCCAAGAATCAGCCGGACTTCTTTTAAAATCCAACTTGTGCTTTTGTGCTTAAATTAAAGTTGGATTTTAAAAGAATTCCGGCTGATTCTTGGTCCTCAATCCTAAGTAATTTCCCAGAAAACTAAAAATTTTATAAGGAACAGACCAAAAATATGAGGCAAAAATCTGGACATTCTGCAAAAATGTGGATAGTTGAGAGGTATATAAGAGAGCTGTGACACAGTGTTCACTTCATACATAAATGTTAGGGTCTGTATTAAATTGTCACCCACTTAGGTTGCCGAATGCCTAAACGCCGACAACTTAAAATCGCAAATGGCAGTTTCCACACAAGGAAACAAGTAATTTGGCCATTATGCGGATTTTGCCCTGTGTACAATGTAGAGCGATCTCGGAGTTGGTATATTTAGTTAGGGGGGTGTGGGGGGCTTTTAAGTTGTTGACGTTGTTGACATTTAGGTGTCGACATTTAGGCGTTCGACAACCTAAGCAGTCAACAATGTAATATAGACCCTAAATGTTAGAATAACGATGAGTCCCACTCCTTGCTGGCCCCACACCTGCCTGGTGCTGTAACCCTGAGTCATTAAGCCACTGCATAAACATTTCTGAGAATGTTGAGATACTTATGGGTAAAAAGAAGAGCCAAGTCGCCAAAGTAAAAAACAAAGCAGGTGAATCCCTCTTCTCCAACTATATCTCCAAACTCTGGAACTCTCTACCTAACCCACTCATAAATACTTCATCATCAAAACAGTTTAAAGTACTCCTAATAACCCACCTTACAAACTCCTGGCTCTGCTCCTGCCACAGTCCAGGTTAGTCCTACTAAACTCTCTCCAAACCACCTATATTACATCATTCCTCAAACGTTGTGCCCTCTCAACAAACACCACACTGATTCTTGTATCAAACTTATTCTCTATCTACTACCAATCCTCAATCACACTGACATATCTTTGTTTGAAAACTCTCCTTACTGAAATTAAATATAACCCCTCAGAAGGTATTAATTGTTGATTGCTAAAATTCCTATGGTTTTGTCCACTCTATCAACTATTACTGTTGTAAATAGTCCTATTATAACTACCTGCTCTGTGTTAGAAAATGTATTGATACATGAGAATATATAGCAACTTAATGTCTTTTATTATGTGTTAACTACACCCTGTACTAAATTTATTGTACTGTTTAATATCGGAGCTTTTCTTCCCAGGCCTCCACTGAAAAAGGACACATGTCCAGATGGACTCTCCCAGTTAACACATGTAAAATAAATAAATAAATAACGGAAGAAGGAAAAATGAAAGAGAAGATAAAACAGAAAACAATGAAATCATATGGAGTGGTAACTCACACAAAGTATGGTCGGTAAGAGTGAACCTTGGTAAACTGTAGAATGATCTGGTGTACAGCTGACACCCAAAGTGGCATTTTATACTACTAGGGGAAATTTGTCAAGGGCATCAGGGAATTTCTCCTACTCTTTTAGATAGGTGATGTGGGGTCTTCTATATCTCATTGATCTTTTATACCCACATAAGCTACCACCTACTTACGCAGATGGAACCTCAATTTAATGTCCCATCAGAAAGACAACATACTGATAAGTACAGCCCCCCTCTTATGCTCCACTGCACTGTCAACAATCCATCTGTCTAATGTGGGAATAGAACCTTCTATACCAAAGACAAGTGTGCTACCTGTTGTGCCACTGAAATTAGTTTTTGACCCAAGTAATGAAGGATTATATTATAAGTTTGGAGGACACTAGTGTTCAAGGAGCAGGAGAGAGACTTTATACCGATATTACTGACTACACTGACTGCAGCCAGTCCATTTACTAAGGCTGTGGTGAGAGCCATTATGGCATTAATATGAAGGGAAAAACACTTCCTCTGCAGGGAAAAACAAAACTTCAAAATATTTGCCTCTGAATAAATATATCATGCAACTTTTTTTGAGTGTTGTGTCCAGTTCTACCGAGTCTGAGTGCTGTGTCCATATTATTCTGTCTTCATTCTGTATTTATGGGCACGCATGAGTCCAGTAAGCCAGGTCAGAGAACAATAGTGGAAGGTATGTGTATGTGTGTACTGCAATGCATGTGAGAAGAAATAGAAAAGTTTAAACGTATGCACTGTGGCAGTCATGAAAAGCTATGGGATATAAGAAAAATTGTGCCATGTTTCAAAGGCTTAATGGTATACTGAATAACGCAGTACTATTTATTTATTTGTTAGCCAGGGCAGAGCACTGATCCACATGGAGATTTTCTGGACTCGGCCCTGTAGCACACTTTCGTTAAGTGACTTGTTGAGCCACATGTTGTCAAATGGCTTGAGAGAATCAAACCCAGACTAGCAGAAGACACTCATTAACATCTCACACACTTCAGCATCTGTGGTAACTTCCTGATATACCTCTCAGCTGTTATGATTTTGAAATAGCACTATGATTTTGGGCTTCATATTTAGCCGTGTTCTTCCGACATTTTATCATGTTCCTCGTAAACTCAAAGCTGTTTATAGGCATAAACTATATTAAACAGATAAACTAAGCCTATACAAAGAACTGCAACCACTAGCTATACAGGATCTACTATATATATTGTGAAAAATAAGAAAGTAGTCCTCTTTTTGACCCTCTGCTATGATTTTTTTAAAGGCCAGTGCTATGATTTTTAATGTTTGGAGGTTGAAAGGTATGCTTCCAGGCAATGCATCATTGGGACAATGGAAAGTTACGGGTACACTGTATTATAAGAGATTTCTTTTTCACAGAAACAATGGCTGGGTTCATGAGACAGACATTCAGAAGATGTTATACAGGCAATCATAGTGACTGAGTTCCATTATGCACAGACCAAGCATAGAACATCACCAATAAAATGAAAATAGTCAACATAAAATTTTATTAGAACCACTGCTTTTAATAGTAAACATTAAAAGGAAGCGACATGGTAGGTCTTGTAGTATGCAAGCGACAAGTGCATTTCTATGCTTACCTGATTTTATGCTTCATTTTTTGCTTTATGTCTGTACTGGTCAAATAAAGTATTTGATTATGGTTTTCTTTAGTTGTTTCACAATGGAAAGAAAATTTTTAAATTTCCATTAACCTATAAGAAGTTTTAAATGCTAACACCGTGATGACATTTGTTTTAATGTAACAATACTATTTTTTTCTTTCTTGCAGGTATATAGCAATTATACACCCCCTCAAGCCACGTCTGTCTTCCACATCCACCAAGGTAGTAATTGCATTCATCTGGATGGTTGCTTGTGGACTTGCCTTCCCACAGTACTTTTATTCCAGTGTGGAGCATTTTCAGACAAGGACTGTCTGTTTGGTGGACTGGCCAGAAGGTGTTGGTGGCAGGCATCAGCTCATGTAAGTATGTCTGTCTGTCTGCAGTCATGTGACCCTGGGTGCACTCAGTGGTCACAGTGTGGTCGGTCAGTCAGTCAGTCAGATGTATACTAAACACCCATTATACATTTCTAGTACTTATAACCCCCTACTTCACTCTTCTTTACAGTTGTTTGAGAATTTGTGTGAAATTGATTTTCAGAATTTAGGAGGTAAGAATTTTAGCAATAATACGCTTAATTCGTCTAGTGATGAAAATGAATGTTTGAAAAAACTAAAAGCTAATAAAGGGGTGATAATTGTTAAACTGGATAAGGGTGGGGACATTGTGATCATGGATATTAATTTGTATAATGAAAAAATGAAAAAGATTTTAAATGGCACATCTTACCAAAAAGTATCACTTAATGAAGTTAATGGTGCTTATAGAAAGGTTAGAGGTGAACTGATTGACTTATTTATTGATGGAAGCATATCCATTGATGAGCTTAACTATATGAATGTAATCCACCTTAAAATACCCACCATTTTTGGCCTGCCCAAAATCCACAAAGACTTTGGCGACCCACCCATGAGACCCATAGTCGATGGTCAAAGGTCAATCACACAACCAATTGCAAAACTTTTGGATATCAAATTGAAAGAATTGTTATTATGCAGAGACTCATGGGATTTTCTTACAAGAATTAATACTCTTGATTATGTAGATGGCGGTATGTTAATTACCATCGACATAAACGACCTTTACACTGTTATACCACATAAACTTGGTATCGATTGGTTTTGTGATCATTTAGATAAGCGAATACCCCAAAGCAATGTAAATGTATACGAAGAATTGTTACAGTATTATAGCAATAACCCAAGCCTGGGTGTGGGTAATGCGGGATTTAACCACGGTTGGCGTGGTTTGGTCCCGAGGGCGAAGCCCGAGGGACCAAACAAAGACAACCGTGGTTAAATCCCGCATTACCCACACCCAGAAGTGGGTTATTGCTATTATACAATGACATTATTTAAGAAAAGAAATAATTACTTTTCTTAAATAATGGCATTGTATAATGCCTCTTTGCTGCCCTTCCGCAGCTGTCTGGTATTCCGCGGCAGTTCTGATGTACTGCGCATGCCTACGCAGTACATCAGAGCTGTGGGAAAAAGCAACGGAGAACGCAAGATCTCCATTGCTTTTTACTGTTTCGCTATGTTAAATGGGTTTAACATAGCGAGACAGCTTTAAAATGAGCAACGGAGATCTCCGTTACTTATTTTAAAGCTGTCTCGCTATGTTAAACCCATTTAATATAGCGAGACAGGTTTAAAAAAAAAGCAACGGAGATTGCAAGATCTCTGTTGCTTTTTACACACTGTGTCGCTATGTTAAAGGAGTTTAACATAGCGAGACAGCTTTAAAAAAAGCAATGGAGATCTGCGTTGCTTTTTTTAAACCTGTATCGCTATGTTAAACTCTTTTAACATAGCGAGACAGTGTTTTATACTAACGGAAAAAGTCCGGGCGACCGGACCTTTTTCCGTTAGTATATTGAGGGATTTACAACGGGCACGCTGGTTGGGCTGGCCAATCAGCGTGCACGTTTTAGAGGAGGAATTGTATAATATATAATAACTTTATTTTATTTGATAACGAGTTCTTTTTGCAAGTTGAAGGGGTTTCAATGGGTTCAGCTTGTGTTGGGTTATATGCTAACATTGTTATGCTCCATTGGGAAAAGAAGTTTTTATCGAATTCACCCTATTTTTGTACTGTAAGTGCGATTTTTAAATGACATTTTTATTTTTTTGGGTAGGACCTCCTGATATTATTGATGAATTTTTAGAATATGTGAATAATTCAACTGTATTTTTAAAGTTTACCCATATCACTGGTGTAGATGAAGTTTTATACTTGGATGTTATGTTAATGAAGGATAGGCAACATAAAGTGTTTAAATCAGAGATTTTTAGAAAAGCCACATATTCAAATAGTTTCCTACACTATGATAGTTCTCATCCTTATAAACAAAAGAAAGTGGTGGTGAAAGGGCAGTTTTTAACAGCTGCACTGGTGGTTATGCTATTTGATAGGTTTCCAAATGAATGTGACATTTTAAAAGAAATGTTTATAAGAAGAGGATACCCATTTAACCTAGCGAATTACGTTATGATTGAAGTAACAAATAAATGTGAAAGGGGGAATTTTTTACCCTTACTATACCAATATGTAAAGGATGTTAGCACCAACATTGATTATTTAGGGAGTACCAATAATTTAAATGGTGACAATTCCAATGATGTGATTAGAATGGTACCTGGAATACAGGATAACTTTAATAATGCTTTTATAACAACTTTTAATAATTCAAGTAAGAATATAGCTGATATACTATTTAAGAATTGGATAGTTATGGTTAATAACAGGGACATCAGAGAATATGTTAGTGAGAGACCTGTTATTGTTTATAAAAAGGGAAAATGCCTTAAAACCATCTTAGAAACAACTTCAAAGGGCCCATATAATGGAAGTATGAATAAGTGTGGTGCGTGTAACTACTGCCCCTATATTAAAGAGGAGTCTAGTTTTAATGTTAATAACATAACTGTAAGGTTGAATAAGAAGTGCCCCTGTAGCACTGAAAAAGTAGTCTATTGTGCTTTGTGCTCTAAATTCCCCTGTTTTATATTGGAAAAACAGAAAGGAAATAAAAAAAAAATGTATTTACAAACATTTGAGGCACATAAAGAACAGGAAGGCTACTAATGTGTTAGCAAAGCACTGTATAGAACTTAATGACCATTCTTTTAAATGCGCTATTATTGAAGTTCTTGAACTAGATAGAAGGGGTGGCCCCAGATTATTTATTTTAGAGAAACATGAAGCACTATGGCAGCTCAAAACAAATGCCACCCAGTGGCCGGGTCTTAATGATTCATTTTCACTGTCATGCTTTTTGAAATTGAAAGCATTGGATAGGTGAGATTATTGTAAGTATTATGTTGGTGATGAAATATGTAAATAGCTTATTTATAGTATATGTATTTATATTTTTATATTTTTACATTATTTATAGACATAAAAAGGTTTTAAAATATATTTTTTTTATTCTATTTCCCAAACATTATGCATTACTCAACTGGTGGAATGGGAAACACACATTCTAACATTTATTTATATGTGTTATACATTTATTTATATGTGTTATATATTTTGTATATTTATTCCTTCTGATAAAACGTGGTGTAATAATTTATTTACATATGTAATTGTTCAATGGGTGCTGGTTGGCTTCTTGCATGAAATGGGGTGTGTGAATTTAAATATGACTGCATAAGAGTGTGCAATTTTATTTGAAGTGTTATTCTGAAGAAGTCTCTGATTTGACAGAGATGAAAGCACTCAATTTGAATTTTTATTACTTTGAATCGTGCAGTGGAATAAAATGTTTTACTTTCCTTTTTTTGGCATATATTGTGTTCCCTTGCTCTGCTTGTGCCTTCATTTGCTCATTTGTGGTGGTTCCCTTTATTTTACAAAGTTTCTGTTTAGCCTGGGAACTGATGCCAGGTGACAAAGAGTGATGTCACCCAAGCTAACCCAGCAGTAAAATGTGATATTAATTTAAGAGCTCTCTCAGAGAGAGACTGTGCATTTTTTATTTTGTCTTGGACCTAGCAAGAACATCTACTCATCATCACCATCTGCCTGGCTCTGTAAGTAAGATTTAGTGCATATTATTTATTTTAGATATAGATATGAATATAGTAAAGATCAGTTTAGATGTTTTCTGTATTTATTTGAGACTGTCCTGCAATGTTGTTTTAAAATATTTTCTTTGATTTTGAGTTTGTTTTCTGAGTATTGTCTTTTCTTTTATTATGTATTATTAAATATATTTAAACCTATCTTTGAGGCTAATATTTGCGAGACATATTTAAGCTCTTAGAGTACTTGCATATGTATTTGTTGACACTGTACAGGCCACTCTTAAATAGCTTTGCTCTTGGTCAAAACTGCCATTTGGATAATAGTAACATTACACAGTAGAATTGGACACCCTTTCTAAGGGCCTTATAGTAGATGATAAGAAGGGGTTGGTGGCAATGGAAACTACCTTATAGTCTGAGCATAAGGAGGTGTAGCTAGTAAACCTGTGCCAGCCTTCCACATGTGTGGGTGTGTGGGTTGTATAAAAATCAAATCTCAAAGTGTGTGTGTGTGTGTGTGTGTGTGTGTGTGTGTGTGTGTGTGTGTGTGTGTGTGTGTGTGTGTGTCAGCTACTTGGGCAGGGACACAAAGCACTGGTTGGACAGAGAGTGTGCTAGAGGTCTTGGCTTGGCCCCATAGCTGAGATCTTAACCCTATAGCTGTGCCAGTGGGAAGTCTTATTGGGATCTGGAGAAGGAGGGAGAAATCAGCCCCAGACTGACTGTGGTCTCTGTGTGCTCTTAAGGGAAATTGCACTTTATTGTATGTGCACTTGTCATCCTCCCAATGTGTATATACATGTGTGTGTGTATATATATATATATATATATATATATATATAGACACACACGCACGCACGCACGCACGCACGCACGCACGCACGCACGCACACACACACACACACACACACACACACACACACATATGTGGCAAGTAATTAAATGAAATTAGTATTGTTTCAGTCTTTGATGTTAGCCAAAAGTGTTCTTTGCAGCACCCACAATGTGCCCAGAATTAAATCCTTCTGCAATTCATATGGAGCTACATGTATCTGCAGTATATCTAAATATGATTGCAAATTTTTTTTTGTAAGACCTATTTCTCCTACTACAATTGGAACTGTCTGTATATCCTTCTTCCACATTGTCCTTGTTTTTGCCTGCAAATCCTGGTATTTTGTAACTTTGTGTCTCTCTGAGTGTAAGACTCTGTAATCACTGGGTGTAGCAATTTCAACAATCAATGCTACTCTTGTCTTCTTTTCATAGACTGCTATAAATGGTTTTCTCACATCTGTTTTTTGAACTGTTGGTAATGGGTAATCCATGTGTAATTAGTTTTATCATTCTCTATAATGCTTTGTGGCTCATATTTCCAATGCTTCTCAACTACTTCAGTAATGTAATGTTTGCACAATCACAATGCAACACTCTTGCCACATTACTGTGCCTTTCTCAGCCATTAGTGTATCACACCCAGCAATGAGGTGTGCAACTGTTTCAGGTTCTATTTTACAGAACCTGCATGTGTTTGTTTCTCCAACATGGTTTTAGGGACTTTGTAAACCAACCTGTACATCGTCCACTATCCTGGGATGCCAGTATTAACCTTTCATCTTTTGGTTTAAATTCTCCAGTCCTTAACCATTCTTGCATTAGATCCTCACCGACATGAGGTTGTTTCATGACTTTTCTGTACTTGCAACTATATTTATGCCTTTTTGTGTTCATATTTGTTAACTGGTATTTATCACTGATTACATAGACTTGTTTCATACTCTAGACTCAGTTTCATTCCTCTTCAAAACTCCAAAATTTACTTGCATAACAAAAATTCATGCAGTATAAAGAATGATACCTGATGTGTAACAATTAGCAAATAATTATTTATCTTGAGATGAGTATGAATAATTATGATTTGTTGACTTTTACTGTCAATGTCACAAGTATTGCACATGCATATATTTAAAACAATGTTCTGGTAACAATATTATTCAAGAGATTATCTTGTGCTTGTTGTCATTATGTTGATACTCAAAGGCAGGGCAAAGAACACCCTCAAACACACACCAATATTCTAATACTTGACTGTATCTTCCTAATTTCCATAAAACCCTGTTCAAACAGTTTTAGCTTTACTTTATTTTTTTATATTTATCACAGAGATTTAGATTCAGTTTAAAACTTGTATTAAACATTTTGCAGCAAAAACACTGAAAGTCATAGACTTAACATAAGCAACAGTAAACGTATCTTCATTTGGAATTCACATTTATTGAAAAATGCATTAGGTAACCCATTAAGTTACATGAGACATGCACTACAGACAGCAGATCACTAACAGCTCATAGCCTTACTAATCTTCAGTAAATACCAGATAAACAGTTGTAGTCCAACACAATGCATTTAACACCCATTTGACTGCAAAAACAAGTTAAATTAAGAATGAATCCACAGTTAATATTTTAACAGTAAACTGATGCATCTCATGCTGCCCAGTTTATTCACAGCCAGATAATAAACACGCTGTCAACAGTCAACAAAACAACGAAACCGAGGATCATACCCAACGGACATGGATCATATGATGATAATCCTGTTTACCACAATCAGTTCCTTCTTTACAATATAACTACTTTGAGATGCAGGAAGTAAGCATTTATATGCACCAGTCCACAGGTAGATATACTGCTATAAAAAATGATATTATGTGGTCCAGAGGCACACGTATAAAACTATTACTGAGCTCCAGCTGTTGCAAAATCTGTTCAAAAGCATGGATGCTGCCATCTGTCCACGCTGTCAAACACAGCCATAAACAGAATCTATATGTAGTCTCTCAGTATGTATAGAAAGCAATTCACATTTTGTGTAAGATGCAGTTACCCTACTAATGTTGTAAAATTCCTAAATCATACTTTCTTCTCTCTAGCAGGAAGGCAGACTACAAAATCCAAATAGCAATCAGTCGAGTTTAATGTAAGCAACAAATATCTCTATATTAATTAGTCATTTTCACACTCTGTAAAACAAGAATAAGACATATAAAGGAGGGCCTATACTGATTCCAGTGTAAAATGCCTGCATGTATGAGGATGATGCCAGTAATTTTTACACACAAACAGGGTGTAAGGAAATACTATAATTGTTTTAAATATACTGTGATGTTACCACATATGTCACAAATTACTTGTATAATTGTTACATACAGCCCAACATAAGCCTGATATATATTATATAAATTATGCCTGTGTATAAAAATTTCTTTGTATGTAAGCTAATGTACTATACTGTTATCTGTAAGTTTAGTAGAAAGCTTTATCTCTGCATGTAATTCAGGGTGCTACACATCTCAACACAATTATCTGTCCGGTCTTTGAAAACCAACTCATGAAATGTAATGGCATTTCCACTTCACACTTTTTCACTTAAATGATATTCAGTCTGTAACTAATGATGCTCTACCTACAGCATATTAAAAAATATACTTCCATATTTCCACCTCTTACAAAAACTCCTCAAAAGCTCCAATAGAAAGAAATGGTACTTCCACTTTATATGTTTCCACCTCCAAATTAAAACCACAACTGCAAAACACTGTTCCATAAAATGTGCTTGCAAGGTTTGACTATGAAGCTCTAGGACAGGGGTGTCCAACCTTTTGGCTTGCTGGGGCCGCATTGAGTGAACAGAAATTGTCTTGGGGCCGTATATAAAATATATCATATAGTTAACTCTTTCACTGCCACAGGAGACCAAAGTTGATCTCCTGGCTGTACTGTAGGTGCATTCGAACAATGAATAAATGTAATAAATGCCTATTTGCCTTCAAATTCTAATTCTCATTTTAATTTTCAAATCTAACAGTTAACTATAACATCTTAGTTAACATATATATATATATATATATATATATATATATATATATATATATATATATATTTTTTTTTTTTTTTTTTTTACAGATAAACAGATATTCACTACAGTACTAGCATTTCTCACTGGGAAAACCACTCCAGCAGTCCAACTACATAAAATGTCAATATTAACAGTCCTACAATACTATAATCCACAAAAATAAGGAAACAATTTTGCAATAAAGTAAAGAATTCACATTACTGACGTAATAAAACAATTCTGAATAAGCTACAAGAGGGTCTCACCCAAGCAAATGACTGGTGACAGAAACATAGCCTCAAGCTATATGCCAAAATGCCATCATCATCCCCTTTGAGGAGAGTAATGTCCCCACAAATTATCACATTAATAACAATGTTGTATGGACGCAATCAGTCGTGAGGTGCTTGGGCACACAGGTTGATAGAAACCTGACTTTTGACCACCATGTTGTCTCCGTTGTACGGAAAGCTTTTTACATGGCCCACCTCATTAGTAAGGGTATCATCCAGGGACAAGGAGGTCATAACATCCCTGTATTCTTCCTTTACAAGAGCAATTATTGAGTGCAACGCCCCTTTTGGCATGTGCCTCAACAAAATACCATGCAAAAAGAAAGACTACAACCATTTCTGATAAAAAAGGTCAAAGGACTGCGTTCACTTAGTTATCCAAACAGACTAAAAAGCTTCTTGCTTTCCTCTGTCTCTCACTGGCCCCTATAAATTTCATCACTGCCTTGCTTTCCAGGCTAAGAAAGATCCTGCCTTAATGGACTTTCTCCACTTCAGAAATACTGGTTATATTTAAAACGCTCACTACAAAGATCACAGTCTTCACTGCAACATAAACGAGCCACTTTGTATGGACAGGTTCTTGACACTAGGAAGTCTCAATCCCACTGACTCTGCATTTGAACCAATGAGAGTGAGACTTCCTGAAATTAGAACAGCCAAGTAATGAGCAGCCAAACAATAATAGTGCCAGAGTGGAGTAGTAATGTGGGTAAGAGTAAACATTTTTGTAGCATTTAGAGACTTCACCAGCACAGAAGTGCACATACACCAGTAATCATGCACAGAATAGAGTAGTGCACAGAGTGGAGTAGTAATGTGGATTATGATAAATATATATATTTGTAAGCATTTATGGGTCCCCAGCCAACACCGGGCCCTAGGCAGGTACCTAGGATGCCTTGTATGGATTTGGCCTTGTTGATATACCTTGGTTTGGATAACTTCATAGCTGTGATTCTCTCATGTCATCCGCTATATGCTTGCTCTTTTATTTTTCCTGAATATTATCTCTTGATGGCGGGATGATTTAATGCACACTAATAGGGCATCTAATTTAAAATCAGAAATGTATTTAGATCTAAATATTCACTAAGGATCGAAAAGCAAATATGAAAGCTGCTCTCAGAACGGAGCATGAAAGTGTGCAGTGTGCAAAAGTAAATGTGAGAATGAAGCATAGCCCAGTGGTTTTGAAATGAGGGTACAGATTCAGCAATCATAATTATATTTTGAAATGTTTAGAAATGTTTATTTTAAATAAAATCTTTATTTTCAGATATCAACTAATAGTGATTATACTGAGTTACCTCCTGCCTGTGTCGGTGATGTTCTGCACATATGGTATCATCGGAACAACTCTTTGGGGTAACCCTATCCCAGGAGATCCAGCAACAAGAATCAACTACCAACATCAAATAAAAGCAAAACGAAAGGTGGGTAGTAAAACTATTTTCATCATTTCTTCTGTTACCATTTTTTATAGGTTCATAGGTTCATAGTTTGGTACTGGGATATCTGCCCGAAGACATATATTAGCCCAGCCATGTTGTGCGGTATTCACCGCCCCTTTAGTAGTTCCCTACACCCTTGTACTAGCAGCTAGTACCCTTGGTCCCTATCTAGTAGTGCTGTTGGTGTGATCCCCAGTGTGAACTTTCTGTTACCCATCCACTCATCAAGGTTCCTCTTGAAGAGTGATAGTGAGGGGCTCTGTCTTATGTAGATCGGGACCCTGTTCCATAGTAAGGGAAGTCTCTGCGAAGGGAATCTATCTATCTTTGTCATAGCATAATGTTTCTGATACTATTTATAATGAAAACTGTGGTCATGCCTGACTATTGTATATCACAGCAACAACCAGATATGAATGCTATGGGAATTTGTCTTAGAATCTCCAAGAGTAGGACATTTACATTAAAAAATCAAACCAGTCAGTAATTACTTTAGCAAACTACAGTGATTAGTAATGGTTACAAACAGATAACTGCATAGTGGTGTGGAAACAAAGTATCAGAGGTCACAGAGGCCACAAAGTCTAGGCATTCTTTCTGATGCACTTAGATAACCCCCTGCCCTTATCTCCTGTCACTTTAGTTGATTGGCTCATTCTGCCATGCAGCCTGGCAACACATCAGGTAGTAATAGGTTATCTCTAATTCCAAATTTACTGCTGAGAAGACTATATACAGTTATATAATCAAAACATGGTCATTATAGTTGAAGTCCAAAGGCCAGTACATTGAGGCTGGTATGTATCCTGCCCGCTTACACTTGAAATGTAATATGTGATCACACAGTATACATGTAGATGTTTTTACAGTTTCACTGTCATTAATGAAGTTCTGTAACTGATTTCCAAATACTAACCTTTCTCTGAGTAAACCTTAAGCTAAATAATTCTGCCAAACTGAAATCTAAACCAACACACAGAAGGTTAATTACAGTTCATATGGAAGCAAAACAGTCACTATGTAAAACTAACTGGAGTGAGGTGTTCAGTGGAAAAACTGCAGATGGAATGTGGAAGGTTTTGAAACAGAAATTGTTTGAGTGCAAAAAAATCAAAAACATGTTTAAAGAGAAACTGGGTGCAAAAAAAAATAAAAAAAAAATGTTTAACATCAGGATCTAGGCATACATCAGGTGGATATATTTCCATAAGAACAAGATATCTGATTAAGGTGAGACACAAAACATATAAGAAATGGAAAAGAGGTCAAACTGCAACTTTGAAAACTGAAATAAACAAGCTGGACAGACAGATTAAGCATACTGTGAGACAAGATCAAGAAAAATGTGAAGAAAATTTATATAAAGATATTGAGCATAATATGAAACCTTTTTATAGCTACATCAAATGTGGAAGGAGTAAAGACATACACAAACTGATAAACTGTGTGCAGATTCTAAAATGTATTCTCAGACAAAACAGATTATAGATATATTTACAATATCTTATGCAAAACAGTTTGGCTCCACAAAAGGGGTGATAAGTTGTCCTAGTGGCATCCAGGTAACCTCAGATACTGGAATCAAATTAGATTATATTGAAAAAAAACTGAGCAAACTGGATCCAAACAAAGCACAGGGAGGGGACGGAATTAGTAACAATGATCTGAGAATACTTCAGTAAGAACTTATGGTACCATTATATCTATTATTCACTAGGTCATATAAGTAAGGGGAGATTCCACAAGATTGGAGATGTGATTATTAAACCTGTCTTCAAGAGAAAGGGGAGTAGGAAAAACCCAGAGTCATATACACCCTAAGTCTACTTTTGATGTTGTGGAAAAATAATGGAGAAGGTAATATTGGAAAAATTATTTGTCAGAAGTGGATAGGTTGGGACTTGAAACCATATATCAGTATGCATATGTTGAAAATCGATCTATTACCGCCTGTAACATGATGTTCTATATCGATATAATAACAGCTATGAATGGAAAATTGTGCTGTGATGTAATTTATATAGATTTAACTTCAGCATTTGACAGGGTCATATGCATAAGACTGATCAATAAATTAGTACAACTAGGTATTGATGTACTTTTGATAAGATGGATAGCTGCATGGCATATAAATAGGACATGGCAAGTATCATACAGCAACTGGACAGGTGAAATCCTTTGTTACAGTCAGGGTGTTCCACAGGGCTCTGTCCTTGGCCCTTACTTGTTTAGATTGTATCTTTCAGACCTTACTTTTTCATCTGACCTGTTCTACAGTCTATATGCAGATGACCTGAAATTGGGGAAACTGATTACATGTGTTACAGATAAGGCATGTCTGCAAAATAACTTGACTAAATTTACTGTTTGGACACAGGAGAATAATATGTTGATAAATATATCAAAAACTAAGCATATGAGATTTGGGAGACTTAAACTGAAAGGCAAATATTTAATACAGCACACAGTGATTGAAACTGTAGACTCATTTAAGGACCTGGGTATATGGGTAGCTTCAGCTATGAGTTTTCCTAATCATATCAACCAGTTGGTTAATGATAGTTATAAAACTATAGGTTGTATAAAAAGATTTATAAAGTCTAGGAAATCAAAAATGATGAAGTCATTGTTTGTTAGTTACATTAGAGCCAAACCTGAGTCTGGAATAACAATATGGAAACCCTATAAGAAAACAAGCATGAATAAACTGGAGTACAGCAGAAATATACCAAGGGCATCCATGGATGTGAACATTTACGTTATTATGAAAGACTAAAATATCTGAACTTGTATAGTGTTTCTTACAGATATCCAAGAGGAGAGCTTAATAAAGAATATAGGGCATTTAGAGACAACTACCACTGGGAATGTTTGGGGTTATCAAAAAGTAGTAGAGAATCATCAGATAACCTTTGTAGAAGATTCTACAGGAATGAGAAGTGTACTAATTGGATCTCTGACAAAGTAGGTGATGCATAGAACAGACTACCAAATTACATTAAAGCAAGTACTAGTTTAGATATTTTTAAGAATAGCCTGGACACATTATGGAAAAAAGTGTTTTGGTATATTGGCAAGCTAGAAGGGCTTTTAATGCCTGTGCTTGAAATATTTGTATCTATGTATGTTAATCCTATCCATGACCTTAAGAGTATATTCTCTTTATATAATGTTCATGTTAACTTTTGGCTTTATTAAAAATGATTGCAGAGCCTTACTCGGAACAGGATCTTTGTCATGTTTGCACTGCAGATAATATCTACAGTTCTTTATTTCGGTGAGTACTGTTGTACGACAAGGTGAGCCGCTCCAGATCAGGTGTTGTGACTCACATGGTTAGTAGCAGGACAGAAGTGATTCATTGCTAGTACAGGGGAAGTGTATTTTATTTATTTATTTAATTTGGCAGAGGTGGGGAGGAGCTGTGTGATTGTGAAACAGTCTGTGTCAGGAGCTGCTCTACAGTTCTCCCTCATGCCAGATTGACATAGAAGAGATTAGAGGCAGGTAATCTACTAATCTACAACTATTATCAAATCTGCCTTTTAACAGGCCATGTCCTTAATCATTCAAAAGTTAAATGCAGCTTCTCTGAAATAGAAATACATCCTGCACTTGTCACGATCAAGAAATCTTAGCATTTAAAATAAAATATTAAGGGCTAGGCATAAAGATGTCTAAATTCCTAGTGGATTTTTCTTTCTGCCAATACATTTGAGAATGTTAAGGATTTGAGATACTAATCAGCTTTATCCTGTAGTTCTGGGTTTAACTTTCCATTTTCACTTGTACAGTACATGAGATTGAATGAATTACTGACAGGCCCCTGTGAAAAGAGGCACTTGTGCCCAATGGGAATATCTTATCAATGAGTGAGAAAACAAAACAAACATCAGTGCTTTGTCTAATATAAATTCATAGTGAAGTGAAGACATAGGTGACACTGACCCATCCTGAGACTTACTTTCACAGGTCTTTGTGATGCAGAGTGTTAGCAGGAGGAATCTTTCTGGTTTCATAATAATTGCTTATAAATGTCACCTTATGTGTTGTTTAAAGTAATGATCAATAACAGCTTTTAACGGCCAGCAAGAAGTTTCTTCTGCAGCTTGTATAATGTAATGAAAAATCTCCACAACTTAATTCTCTGTGCATATAACAGGCTTCTCGAGCAATTCTGTTTTCATGGAATGTTTCTGATATTTTCAGGTCCTGCAGAACAATCTTTTAAAGCTAGACATATCCGTGATAAAAATTCAAGAATGAATGTAAGATTTCTTTAAGGGCATTAGAACTTCTTACTTCATTCATGGTGGTTACACTACTTTAAATAACTCCATTAGGCTTTATTGAACTTTAGTATTCATAAAAACAGACTGCGGTGGTGGTGCTGCAGTAGTGTTGTCACCTCACAGTAAGACGTTGCCCTGTTTGATTCTCAGCTAAAGCGTCTTCTGTGTGGAGACATGCATGAATGGGCGTACCTTCGTTGAAGGTTGTGCGTCAGGGGTGGCAACTCGGCACGTAAAAATCTACTGCCAATCATTAGCGGACTGAAGTTTCGCTGTGGCAACCCCTAACTGGGAAAAGCCGAAAGACACAACAAAAAAGTATTCATAAAAGCAATGACTCATAAAAATTAAACTGTGCAATGCTAGAGCGACAAGTAGTTTCCTTCCTTTTAATATTACAAACAGTATTTTAGGCTAGATTGTAAATTAAAGTTGCATTGCTAACATAATATGGATACAGGCATAATATACTGTTCACCATTGGTTTGAAACAACAGCCAGTTCTTGTTGGTTACCACCCTCTGCTTGAATGAACATTTTCACATGTTTACTCATAAATTCACCTATGCTGAATTTTCTTGTAAGATTTATGCAAATTTTCTTTTACAAACTATGAAATAATCATGAAAATATTATTTGAATTTTGACACAAAATAAGGAGCTCTACTTGTATCTTCTTTTCATTATAAAACACCTACAAATGCTCTTATGTGTCAGGTTAGCAATTACTAGTTAACTAAGAATTAACCCTCGGATCTTCGGATTTATATAACTTGAATATTTTATTTGTTTTTTTACTGCAAACACTAAAACTTTGAAATCTTAAACATTTCAGCCGTATGACAGCTTACCCTACTTTACCTACCTAGACTTTCACTACTAGCTAATGAATAAAAAAAGCAAACCCATTTCATCCTATTATAACCTTCTGTTTTTCTCTGCTATTACTGATTCGTTTGATATAAAACTTAACTTGGCTATAATGTGAAACACTGGCAACATTCCTATCCTTTGTCTGCGTCATATGTCAGCATGACTGTTTTTATTCCACTTAGAGGTCATTGAGAGTTTTTCTATACTTTGCATCTCTCACAGTGCCTGTCTTATCTTTACCTCTCCACTTTCTGGAAGCATAGTTGTGTCTATTACTTCTATACATATATATGAGCAAATCTGTCCTTCCTGTAATAATGATTAATTAAAATCTATTTCTGCTTCTAGATTTCCAGGAATATTGATCTTATGAAAATAAACATGTGAATTTAATCAAAACAGCTTCTGCAATTTTTGAACCTGAAAATTTATACTTGCATATTTTCTGTTTTCAAAAATCTGGGCTGTGACTATATCATTCAGTATATCTATATTAATATCTGGTGTACCTAGACTTACAAATTAATGACCTTTTCATATAACTTTATGACAGATACTTTATTTATAAAACAGTTATAATGTCCCACTAGCTACCCTATTTATGACACCATTTGCACGTCCCACTAAAATCTCTTGTAATTATTTCATTTTTAGTCAGCAAATGCAGTCAGCAAAAATTACATCTCGCAAAGAAATCAGAATACTTTCAGTTTTTTCTCTATTGGATATGCAACAAATACATATCAAAATTATATTATATTTGTGATATCCATAGGCCCTTTGAACGCCAAGAAAGAAAATAGCATTCCTTTCCTTTTAATTGCATCTTACTGGTCAGAGAAAACATTTTGATTCATTGTTTAATACTTACAAAATACTATACATTTTGCATGCTGCAAATGTATGATGTTCCTCAGAATCCATATCCTGAATATATCTGAATTTGTGTAACATTTTGAAAATAACTTTAACAATCCTATGCATATGCAACCTTGCAATTAAAATCTATGTTCAAATCCTGCAATAGGAAATACACTTGTACAAGTCATTCAAGATTGTCACTGTACAGGTGTGTTGATAAGTCATGCCTATATACACAAAAATACCTTGCAAAAGTCCTGTTAAGAAAATCATGCAGAAAATATTCAGTTTGCCATTAAAACACATCTGTTAATTTCCACTGTCATAATACATATTTTCCTGTACTTGTGAATCACAGAATCTAAAATAGTATCTTCCACTATAAGCAATGTAATGTCCACATAAACAGCAAAATATTAGTACTTAAATACATGTCAGCATTGACCACTTTTCCATCATTTTTATTTTTGCAAATAAATAAATACATAAATAATAACAATTCATAACACAACTTGGAAAGACTGCACAGTAGCCAAGCAAGTGGAATAAATTAAACATGACATTCTATAAAATGAATAGCAATGAATTATTTTTCATTTAGAAAATCTAACGTGCAAACTACTGATTAAAATGCCAGTTTCGTCTTATGCTATCAGGTCTGGTTAGAATTTACAACTCGTCCAGTATACCTAGCAACACACCTGGACTTTATTATATTAAAATAAAACTGGCATTAAACATTTTTCCACACTCTGTGAATACCTGTAAAAAGACTTTTGTTAGTTTGTCATATTTATTTTTTTTTACAAAAACAAATAATAAAAAAGACCATTTATAAATTAAAGTATTTCCCCATGTAAAACAGACATCACAAATCTCATTCTGTATCTCTCAGTTTGTCCTCATGCTTGGCCAGCAACCATTAATGTCTCTGTTGGGAACATCTAAATTTATGGCATGCAAGCTGAGTTTTTTGCCATCTCTTGAAGGTCGGAAGTGTGTCACTGAGACAGATGTCAAAACATAGTGAAATGTATCATCAGTGTAGGCATTCTGTACTCATTACTTTGAAAAACAATTCTCTGGCAGGTAGAAATATCAGTTTACAGTCAGTGAAAAAGCCCATACATGCAAATATGAACTGGATATTTTTCACTGCTTATCAGCACTTACTTGATGAGGACTCAGTATGTGTAATCACCTGAGATAAACAATTACCATTTATACACAGAAATGCATACTTCATGAGATATACCTTTCTGGGAATGTATTTCATTTTGCAGCAAACGGAATATCTGGAATTTAGAAATGCTGAAAGGATTGCTAAACACACTACAGCACAATGCATTCTCACCTGTCTTTATTGGCAGCTCGAATAAAAGAGACCATGTGATGCACTCACATGTGCTACTGCTTTAAGGCTTTTAACTATGTGAATAACAGACTGCAAAGTGCTGTTAGACTTGGAATTAATTATTCTTGCCATAATATGTAACAGCTCATGACAAACAATGCACCATTGATTTTTACTGTAGTTTTGCCTGACATGGTTCTGTCTGTGTAGAACACAAGAGTTTTAAAATACTCTTGGCTAGCTTGTTAATGCAAATCAAACAGTGTTTTATCCGAAATGAAAGTTCTGAATCATAAATAATGATGTGGAAATAGTATTATTGTTCAGAAAAGAGTTTAGCAGCTTACTGAGACATTGGAAAAAACAAATCTAAAATGGCCGACTTCAAAGAGTAACATGTAACACTGTTGCAGAAGAGTCCCTTAAAGTATACTGTATACTCTTTATATCAGTTTTAATCAATCATGCAATCAATCAGATACACCAATTAGTACAAGTTTATGTTTAAATTCAGAGTTTTGAGAAGAAGAAAGAAAGAATTCTGTGGCAGTCAGGGGAGCCCGTAAGATGTTTTGCAGGGCGTACAAAACCTGATTCCCTCCACTCAGCCAATCAGCCCCCCCCCACCCATTCCTGTGTCCCATTACTTGGCTATTACTCCACAGCTGCCATGAATACTGTTCAAAACTCTCAGTGTGCATACTGTTTATGCTTTACTTCTACAGTGATTACAGATATTTGGATTTCATTTACAACTTTTATTTAAAATTTTACAGCACAAACACTGATAGATATTTGCTAAACAAAGCAATAGTCTTATAATGAAAACAGACAGCATTAAAACTTCTCTATCTTTGAAACTCACATTCACTGAAACAGCATTGAAATCCACATTCAAAGAAGATGCATCTGGCCAGTGGCAGGTTAAGTTTATCTTTGGGCTGTTTTCAAATCATAGGCCCCTTACACACATTTTTAATACCATACAAAAGTTCTTTGATTCACCTTCCTGATTGTATTAATTATAATATATAATAATTGATTTATATCCCTTGTATAATTCAGCACCACTTTTTAGTGTGTTTTAAATTTATAGTCCTGAACATTTTTCCAGTAAGCAATTAAACAAAACATATGAACCAGTAATGACAAACTGCCCAATTCAGAACATTTCAACCATAAAAGGCCCCTCAAACATTTGGCATTACAATCCACCAATATCAGTCAATATGCGCAATCTCTGTGGAAGTAAAGGTCATCTGAATAATTTCACATTAAAGAGATCTGAAACTAATGAAAAGGTTGTTGCTATAAAGCAACTTTATATTTCAATGTTTCATCTACAAATTCAGTCCCTGCTGCCCTTGAGGAATAAATTGCCTATGTTACACTTAAAAAAAAGTTAAGCTAGTATATTGCAATAGGGAATGGGTGGCAAGCTGAAAACAGGTTCATAGTTACTAGGCATCTCATCCAAAGGAGGACATACTCAGGACTGCAGCACCCCATCTCCTTAAAATACTAAGTTTACATGCTGTGGGAGTAGAACGTACAGCTCTCTGCATCAAGATGCAAGTAACACTGCTTTAAAATTATATATCGCAATAGCGATACCATTTGCTAAACAAAACAGCTGCACATTTTATGCAGACTTAGCATGAGCAGCAGTACGCTTCTCTTCCCTTGAAGCTCACAATTCATTGAAAATCCAAGCGTAAAATAAATAGGGACAGATTATAAATATTGCTCTCATGAAGTTAGAAAATTACTAGAATAACAGGATTTGTGTTAGTATGCATATTTCTAAAGGATATGATGTCTAAATCTCAAATGTGTATCATTATTTTGCAACTTCAATCCTTTTTAGGAGGAGTATGGGGTATAAATGTGAACATTCTGCAAAAACCTTGACAGCTGAGGGGTATGCTACCTCCCTCTTACACACACACACACACACACACACACACACACACACACACACACACACACACACACACACACACACACACACACACACAATACCTCTCAATCAAGAGACTGAGTGTATGAGGTTGTTTTAGCACAAGAAATCTGGACAAAGCCTGTTATAATGGTGGGGGACAAAGGTGCAATTCTTATTTGCATCTGAACTGCATCCTTTATGGTAAATTAAAGATTAATTTTATAGCCCATTAAATGTTAATGTATATTAAATATGCAGTTAACGACCATTTGCCATTCATTTATTTATCCTGAGTCATAGATCACAAAATACTTTCAACGACAACAGAACATCCTAAAAATACCCTTGGAAATATAGCCATAATCTTATTTAAGTAACACAGGAAAATAAAAAAAAATAATCAGAATACTGTTTCTAATTTTGGGAAACACAGCTAACAATATGATTTCATATAGCAATGTAAGTATACCACCAAAACGATTTTAGTAAAGGTGTTGTGACAAAAGTCATCATAAAATAAAATGATTTTGCAATTTCAGCCTGGGATCCACAAACACTGTCTGCAATTGCACAGAGCTGTTACTTGATCTAAACCATATATTAGTGTCCTACACAATGCATAAATGGACCTGAATGAAGTGGAATAGTAATAAACACTTCTGCATACGGAAAGGAGTCCAAGTACGCAGAACTCTAGCTCGGTTATCTTGTACCCTGTGCAACTCCACAGTCTGGCACCCCCCCCCCCCCCCGGTAACATAAAAAAGTCTCTTAAAGGTTAAAATACCTCACATATTTTAGCTGTGACACTGTGACTGTTGCCAATACAGAATTGGCAATCATTTTCAAAAGCCAGTGCCAGAGCTGCGTGTCTGCAGTATCAACAGCAACTGCCACTTGCACCTCCTAAGTCCATGCAGCAGTGGCACCTGCCCCCTTCACTCTGCTATAGCTATGCATCTGCAGATTTACAGAAGTTATGCATATTATGGGCCATAACATCATGTGCATTTCAGAAAGATTAGAATTCTGGGACAGACTAAATAGTGAAGCAAAACCTTACAGCATTCTGTGGCTTGCTTTATTCCTCCAGAATCAGGAAATGCTCCAAAACACAGTTCCATGAAATATCAACTAACTAATTTATTCATGTGTATTCAGCAGGAAAGAAACCAACACAGTCAATGCCAGTGAATTCAGCAAAATGAAAATGTGAACTCATAATATGGACTTACACACCCCTACCTACCTACCTACCTACGTCTTACATCCACACACCCCTGCTTACCTATTTCTTACACACAGACCTCTTAAACACTTAAACACACACATGCACACACCTACCTGTCACTTGTACATTTTTTCGCAGTCCAAACATCTTCTGGAATTGAAATTCCTGTGGGCGCAGAAGATGAAGACGTAATCCATCGGTCGCACAGACATAGAAGACAAAAACAAGTCGCAAACACTTGTTGCATCTGTGCAACTGGATGTAAAAAAAAAAAAAAAAAAAGCAACATATATTTTTTTTAATTAAAATATAATTAATCTCCTGGCCAGCCGGTTCCAAGGGGGTGCAAGTGCACCCCATTGTACCTGCCTGCGGGTGCCCTTGGTGGCAGTGATGAGACATTTAGATACAAATATTCCATAGGAAGAAGTTGTTTTTCTATCTGAGTATTTCTTTTTAGGCTTTGGACCATTTTGAATGGTAACTACCTATAATGTGAGTTACCTGGTCACATGAAAATGTTCTAATGTAGGCACTTTGGTTTCACACACACACACACACACACACACACACACACACACACACACACACACACACACACACACACACACACACACACACAGCAATCATAAATGACTTCTGACTCTGACTCATGCCCAGCTGTCCAGCAATGTGTTCACATAACTGACTTGCATGGATCAACATGCACCTCTTGTGCAGTGTAGGTCACAAGGAGAAAACAAAAGTAATTAAGAAATACTGACTGGTTAAAACCATGCTTATCATTGTTAAGTTATATACAATATGTTTTTTATAGCTTCATAAGATTTCAATTAGCTATAAGAACACTATCCACATATGTTTGAAATCATGGTGTCTTTCTTGCTAGGAGAAAATAATATTTTGAGCTTGACTTGATCTAGGGATTTTTTTCAAACTGGGTTTGATGAGGAAAACGTGCTCCCATTATGTAGCTCTTAATGTGATCACTCAAAAAGCACTTGAGCAATCGTGATCAGATGAAACACTTCAGTGCCATTCATTCAAATGACTTAGATGAAAACAGTATTTTTGAATACCAGCTTGCCTCTTCTGCACCTCTACATGTGGGGGTATGCCCCTCACACCACCCAGCCTTATATATACCAATTTCATTATTGCACAGCATTGGAGAAAAAAGAAAGTCTCCCAAACAACACAGAGTTGTCTCAAAGAATTCACTGGTTTTGCTCCAACATGAGTGGTCAAGTGTTTTTCAAGCAGCTACTATGTGACGATACACAGAACAGCACACGCTAAGCTGTGGGTGTTTAGTTTAACTGTCAAAAAGAGCACTTTTTTGTATTCTTTCTTCGGTCTTTGTATCTATTAACCATCTATCTGCTGACATTCACCTATTCATTCCCAATCACCTGGTTGAGAAAAGTTTGTGACATGGCCGTTGCATAGGCAGCCATTGTGAGTATTTTCATTTTCAGTCCTAACCCCTCCCCCATCAGCTAACACAAATGCCTAATATGCCTGCCCTGTAGCTGGGCACATAGCTGCCCATACACCAGGAAGGCTGCCATGTGGATACAGAGCAACATAGTCAAGCATGTCTCCAGTCTGCAGTGCTGCATGCTATATACCTGTCTCTCCGGCAGGTTCCATTGTTAGAACAGTCCAGACCACTATCATCCCCTCAGATGGATGAGTTGATGTCAGCCACTCATTTCCATCTTTCTGCATCTAGCTTCTTCACCATCAGAGTCACATATTGATCTCAGGTCATCCTGGTTGCCTTCATGGCTTCATCCTCTATGCCTCAGGGTCAAGTGTAAGATGTATATTTTTGATACTTGCATGGGGCAGCACAGTGGCACAGCAGATTGCATTGTCACCTCACAGCAAGAGGTTCTCCAGTTCAATTCTCAGCTGGAGTGCCTTCTGTGCATAGTCTGTATGTCCACCCTGTGTTAGTATGGGTTTCCTCTGGATGCTTCAAGTGTGTGTGTGTGTGTGTGTGTGTGTGTGTGTGTGTGTGTGTGTGTGTATGTTTTAGAAAACTGTTGTTGCAAGGACCAAGTAGTGGCCTTTGTTAATGTCATTGAATGTGGAAATATGGTGCCTTTTCAGTCATTTGATCCCATGGCAGACATTTTCTGACATGTCTCTGTTTTTAATACAGTTACAACACCAACACCACCATGATCCTGCACTTACATAATGGCATCCGCTATTATCCTGCACTTATCAGTGTGATCCCAATATCACCCTACATTGTTTGGTGATGGTATAGGTTCATAGGTTCATAGGTAGGTACTAGGCTATGGACCCTGGGGCCTATATAAGCCTAGCCAAAAAGGTTCCCTGGCTTTCGCCACCCCTGTCAAGCAGTGCTGCAGAAGTGATCCCCGGGGTGAATTTTCTATTTCTCATCCATTCATCAAGATTTTTCTTAAAGAGGGCCAATGAAGAACTTTGCTTGACATGAATGGGTAGTTTGTTCCAGAGTATGGGAAGTCTCTGGGACAGGAATCTATCCCTCCAGCATGTTCTGTTTATTGTGGTGACAAGGTTTAGGTCCCTGGAGCATGTGGTTCAGAGAGACTGGGATTTCTTTAAGTGTAGCATGTCCAACAGCTCTGGGTTTGACATAGCTTTGTATGTTAGGCAGAGATCGCCTCTGAGTAGGTGATATCCAAAGAAGTTGAGCTGGAGGTTTTTGAGACGGTCTGCGTATAGCATCTGTTTGAGGCTGGTAATCCTCTTAGTGAGGTATTTCTGTGGCCTTTCCAATTGTTGTAGGTGTCTTGTGAGATATATGCCAAACAGGGCATTGTACGCTATAATGGGTCTGATGAGGGATGAGTACAGAGGAACAATGACCTCCTTTTTTCTAGAGGAGAACACTTTTGTGATGAGGTGTGCCACGTAGAAGGATTTCCTGACTACTGTGGTGATGTGGTTATCAAAGGGGAGACTACTGTCCACCTGTGTCCCTAGGTCTCTTATCACACTTTCATTGTTTAGTGAGCTACTCCCTATGTGGTAGTTCATGGGTACCGAGTTTTTCCCAAAGGAGATGACAATGCACTTCTTGGCACTGAGCTTGAGGCCATGACTTTGACACCAAGCCTCTGTCTCTGTTAGGCCCTTTTGTAGAATGTCTTCATCATTAGGTGATTCTATTATGGCTCCCAGTTTGCAGTCATCTGCGAACTTTGTTAGCCAAAGACCTTCTGTGTTGGCCTGCACTTCAGAGAAGTAGATGCCGAACAGGAGAGGACCCAAGACCAAACCCTGTGGTACTCCACTCATCACTGGTCTGAAGTTGGACTTGGAGTCGGCTACATTTACTGTGTGGGTTCTGTCAGTGAGACAGTTGGCCACCCATCTTATGACATAGGGATTTATGCCCAGTTTAGTGAGTTTATCTATAATTCCAGAGTGGGGGATGGTATTGAAAGCCTTGGCGAGGTCAAGATAGGCTGTGTGCACTACCTTGCCCTCGTCTACGGCTCTAGTGACTGCTTCAAAGAAGTCAATCAGGTTTAGTAGAAATTATCTACCTTTTACAAACCCAAACTGAGTGGGGTCCAGGGTTTGGAGGTTATCTATGTCTTGTTTATAAGCTCCAAGATGATAAGTTCCATGACCTTGTAGACCAGGCTCATCAGGCTAATGGGTCGGTAGTTTCCAGGGTCCATGGTGGCACCCCCTTTGTGGAGTGAGATAACTGTTGCTGTGCACCGTTCAGTAGGCACATAGCCTGAGGTGAGGCTATGACTGAACATGGTACTTAGGTGGGGTGCTAGTTCGTTCTGTAGTTCGTGCAGTACGCAACTTGGGATGTTGTCCGGTCCCATGGATGCTGTGTTCTTGACTTTGGAGAGTGCGGTCTTTACTTGTTCATCCGTGATTACAGGGGCTTTGCATTCTTCCAGTATTAAGATGGGCCCTTTGGAGGATGGGGGGGGGGGTAAAGTTAGCACTGAACCTATCTGCCAGGATGTTGGCAATATCGGTTGGTTCTGTATATTTAGTGCCATTGTGCTGTAGCTCAGAGCAGATCGGAGTGATGCCATTGAGATTCTTGACATAGCTGTAGAATGCTTTGTGGTTGTCTGGAATCAGTGGCGATTTTATTTTCATAACTGGCTTTGGAGGATTTTATGAGGGATCTCAGCTTCTTGCTGAGGCTGACCAGGGAGTTCCCCCAATCCTGGGATTTTACTCTTTTTTGCAGCAGCTTCTTCCTTCTGTTGTAGAGTTTGTTTATGGCAGGGGACCACCAGATTGGCTTCCTTTTTTTATAGGATAGCATCTTGGTTCTGTTGGGGTTGGTATGATCCATGCACTCGTGTATGTGCTTATGCAGTGCATTTGTGTAAGATTCAGCAGTCGTACCTCATCTGCATGGGTGTCGTGAAGTTTGTCACGTCTGTCTTAAGAAGCATGAAGTTGGCTTTGAAGTATTTTTTTATGGTGGTTTCCTTAATGGGGGGTGGGGGTGGGATATGGATGTCTAGGGTGATTAGCTTGTGGTTGGATCTGACCAGTGAAGTGTTGACCTCTGGTGTGGAACACCGGTTAACCATACTGGTAATGACCAGGTCCAGGATATTCTTGCCCCTGTTGGGGGTGTGGACAAGCTGATCCAAGGCATTGGAATTTATGAATTCCAGAAAATGTTGAGCGAATGAGTTGGTACATGAGTATTATGTTACACATTATAGTAACCGCATCACAGTGCTTATACATAGTAAACTACACATTATGTAACCAAATCTTGTATTTAAACTACACATCATGTAACCAGACCTTACATTTAAACTACACATTATGTAACCAAATCTTATATTTAAAGTACACATCATGTAACCAGACCTTACATTTAAACTACACATTATGTAACCAAACCTTACATTTAAACTACACATCATGTAACCAGACCTTACATTTAAACTACACATTATGTAACCAAACCTTACATTTAAACCGCATATCATGTAACCAAATCTTACATTTAAACTACACATCATGTAAGCAAACCTTACATTTAAACCGCACATCATGTAACCAAATCTTATATTTAAAGTACACATCATGTAACCAGACCTTACATTTAAACTACACATTATGTAACCAAACCTTACATTTAAACCGCACATCATGTAACCAAATCTTACATTTAAACTACACATCATGTAAGCAAACCTTACATTTAAACCGCACATCATGTAACCAAATCTTACATTTAAACTACACATCATGTAACCAAACCTTACATTTAAACCGCACATTATGTAACCAAACCTTACATTTAAACTGCATATTATGTAACTAAATCTTACATTCAGTACTGAACCACAGTTTAACTTTGCCATGATATAAAATGCCACTTGCAAATTACACCACCAACCAGCTATGTAAGTTACCAGTAAATCCGAATTAGGTGTGCTGACTTATACAGCTGCTTTTTGATGATACCACTTAATTAAAACACCGTCCTCTAATCTATACTTCAAAACCTTCTGAGATCTGATGTTCCCCACCTAGGAAATGAGACTGCTAGTCCTATCACCCACCCCTGAGATGCATTTGGAAACTCTGAAGTCAGTAGCTGGTGGAATAATGCAGAAAAGTTCTTTCAAGCCATATTGCTTTAGGCAAACGTATTTGTCAACAAGACATGATGCCTCTTAGGTTTAGGGCTACCACTGTGGTTAGGGTTAGAGATAAGGATAGGGTTTGAAAGTAATACAGTCTTATGCCCTACCTTAGAGATTATGCTATAGTATTCAGATCTGCCTTTATGGTTGTGTTTCATATATTTTCAGTTATAATTCATTAGTTATTGTTGACGTCTTTAACCGTTGTTGCTTCAATAAAGTTGTATTCACTGATGTGGGTTTCAGTGAACTGATGTATATTCCCAGGTACAGCAGTACATATGATGTATATTCCCAGGTACAGTAGTACATATGAGGTATATTCCCAGGTACATTAGTACATATGACGTATATTCCCAGTTACACTAATACATATGATGTATATTCCCAGGTACACTAGTACATACGATGTATATTCTCAGGTATAGTAGTACATATGATGTATATTCCCAGGTACATTAGAACATATGACGTATATTCCCAGTTACACTAATGCATATGATGTATATTCCCTGGTACACTAGTTCATATGATGTATATTCTCAGGTACAGTACGTACATATGAGGTATATTCCCAGGTACAGTGCATACATATGATGTATATTCCCAGGTATACCATTACATATGAGGAATATTCCCAGGTACAGTAGTACATATGATGCATATTCCCAGGTACAGTAGTACATATCTATATTCCCAGGTACAGTAGTACATATGAGGTATATTCCCAGGTACCGTAGTACATATGAGGTATATTCCCAGGTACAGTATGTACATATGATGTATATTCCCAGGTACAGTATGTACATATGATGTATATTCCCAGGTACAGTAGTACATATGAGGTATATTCCCAGGTACAATGCATACATATGATGTATATTCCCAGGTATACTAGTACATATGAGGAATATTCCCAGGTACAGTATGTACATATGATGTATATTCCCAGGTACAGTAGTACATATGAGGTATATTCTCAGGTACATTAGTACATATGACGTATATTCCCAGTTACACTAATACATATGATGTATATTCCCAGATACAGTAGTACATATGATGTATATTCTCAGGTATAGTAGTACATATGATGTATATTCCCAGGTACAGTACGTACATATAAGGTATATTCCCAGGTACAGTAGTACATATGATGTATATTCCCAGGTATACTAGTACATATGAGGAATATTCCCAGGTACAGTACGTACATATGATGTATATTCCCAGGTACAGTAGTACATATGATGCATATTCTCAGGTACAGTACGTACATATGATGTATATTCCCAGGTACAGTAGTACATATGATGCATATTCCCAGGTACAGTAGTACATATGTATATTCCCAGGTACAGTAGTGCATGTGATGTATATTCCCAGGTGCAGTAGTACATATGAGGTGTATTCCCAGGTACAGTAGTACATATGAGGTATATTCCCAGGTACAGTATGTACATATGATGTATATTCCCAGGTACAGTAGTCCATATGATGTATATTCCCAGGTACAGTACGCACATATGATGTATATTCCCAGGCACACTAGTACATATGATGTATATTCTCAGGTACAGTACGTACATATGAGGTATATTCCCAGGTACAGTGCATACATATGATGCATATTCCCAGGTACAGTAGTACATATCTATATTCCCAGGTACAGTAGTACATATGAGGTATATTCCCAGGTACCATAGTACATATGAGGTATATTTCCAGGTACAGTATGTACATATGATGTATATTCCAGGTACAGTATGTACATATGATGTATATTCCCAGGTACAGTAGTACATATGAGGTATATTCCCAGGTACAGTAGTACATATGAGGTATATTCCCAGGTACAGTATGTACATATGATGTATATTCCCAGGTATAGTAGTACATATGAGGTATATTCCCAGGTACAGTATGTACATATGATTTATATTCCCAGGTACAGTATGTACATATGATGTATATTCCCAGGTACAGTACGTACCAGTAAATTATACTCAAATACTGTTATGTTGACTGTGCTTCCCATCAATATCATTGCAAAGCAAACTGCAGCCTCTTTATTAAATGACATGCTAATGCTGTATATGCTTCCCTTTAGCATTGCTGGGCATGACAATTTAGTACAGCCACAGAAATGTTACTGTAATGCTCCCAGGGTTACTTTGTTTCCCCTTCAGTGGTTACTGCATATATATTAATGCTTCCCGGTGTAGTGTTTCTATGCTGCCAGCTAGGATATTGGCTATCAAATTATTCTTTAATTTCAGTGTACTATATCGCATCAAAATGTCCTATCACCAGTAATAGTGTTATCAACTATTATTTATTGATTTTTGTCTGTTTATCTGCTTATACTGTTTGTTGACTAGATAAGTGAACTTCTTCAGATACCGATTTCATCTGGGACCTGGGCCAAAGGTTGTCTGTACAGCGATACAATGTTAACGATTTATACAAGTATAAAACTTCATGAATTTATAGATAAAAATGGTAAGGATAAGTGAATCATAGCTTCTCTGCCATTGGCTACAATGCACTTATCAAGACTTTCCACCACTTCATTGTAATTTAACCATTTGGGGGCAGAAGACCCTCCTGTGTTAAGATTATATCACACAGCAATGAATTCACTGTTAATTGATCTTTGGGGCACAGCTTCCTCATGCCCTGATCTTTTACTACTGACTCAGTCAAAAAATTGTGACATACCTCAACTACAAAGAATACACCCCTTCTTATTTCTCCACTAGTAAATTTCCCTCAGATTGCTCCCACAAGTAAACCATGCACTATAGAACCAATTGTTAACTCTCCTGTGAGTATGTTGACATAGCAGCTGTCAGTGACAAAGATACTCATGAATCACATTGAGTTCTTACTGCATTTTTTGATGGATCCCCTCTTTGTCATCCTTCTCCAGTGGTTCACTTGGCAGTATATTTTTGCCAAGCAGAAAAAAGCCAGCAGACATACGGTCTGCAGAAGCCACTGTGTTTGGATACGTGTTTCAGGTTGCCGTGAAATCACAAAGTGACAAGTCAGAAACTATGCATCATATTATAAGTTGCTGATAGCTACCTGATGATTTCTGGACATTTGCTGCCAGCCACTTGCTAAGTGTTTTTTTTTTGTTTTTACTGCAGGTGGTAAGGATGATGACCATTGCTGTGATAACATTTGCCATCTCTTGGCTTCCATACCATTTGTATTTCATATTGGGAAGTTTCAGAAGTAACATATATACAGAGAAATATATACAGCAAGTGTACCTGGCCATCTTCTGGCTAGCCATGAGCTCTGCGATGTATAACCCAGTTATCTACTACTGCCTTAACCAGAGGTATGTATAGCTGTTTTTACTGTCCATGACAAATGCATGTAATTATGACACAATTTTGAGAAGCATGTGTTCTATTCATAGTATACATTTATTGCATTTTTTTCACTGAACAGAACTGGTTAATGTGCAAATTACAGATTACATTGCAGTTTTTATGAAAGTTACTTATCATTCACACATATTTCTAGGTGTGTTTGGTTCTTCCCATTTGTTTAATGGCTGTCTCTTACCTTTACCCTATAAAGAAACTGATTCCTGTTGGCTCTTTTCCTTGTGGTATAATGGAAAAAGGGGAAGGAATGGTGTCCTTGTCACCAGAGCACATACTGAGCATCTCCGTATGACTAGGGCAAAGGCATATTTTTTGTGTATTTTCCACAGACCTCAGTACTGGAAATGAAATGTACTTATGTGGGCTGACGTGCAGGGGGTGAGGCAGGTGAAGTCCTATTGACAGAGTTACAAAAAGTTTGCTATACGCTGCGTGCTTTCATAGGAGAAACATCTTTCATCAGGAGAGGAGAGTACATGTTTCATTGTATATGTTTGTCCCCAGGTAGCCACCAGTAACTTTAAAGCTAATACCAATCAGTTGCAATGGAAATATGAATTGTAGGATACGTTGTGCTGTGGTGTGGGTCTTACCTGTGTGAGAGTTGTCAGATATGTGTATTTATACACATATATTGCAAGTGTGTCAGGTGACCATTATGTAGAAGGTTTCATTTATGTAGTATTAGTTGTATGGTAGGTCATGTTTGTGCAGCGAGGTCACTCTAAGGGTCAGCTGCAACTCGTAAGTGAGTGAGGTCATGTTTGTGCAGCAAGGTCATTCTAAGGGTCATCTGCGACTCATACAAGAGTGAGGTCATGTTTGTGCAGCGAGGTCACTCTAAGGATCAGCTGCGACTCGTAAGTGAGTGAAGTCATGTTTGTGCAGCAAGGTCACTCTAAGGGTCAGCTGTGACTTGTAAGTGAGTGAGGTCATGTTTGTGCAGCGAGGTCACTCTAAGGGTCAGCTGCGACTCGTAAGTGAGTGAAGTCATGTTTGTGCAGCAAGGTCACTCTAAGGGTCAGCTGTGACTTGTAAGTGAGTGAGGTCATGTTTGTGCAGCGAGGTCACTCTAAGGGTCAGCTGCGACTCGTAAGTGAGTGAGGTCATGTTTGTGCAGCGAGGTTACTCTAAGGGTCATCTGCGACTCATACATGGTGAGGTCATGTTTGTGCAGCGAAATCACTCTAAGGGTCAGCTGCGACTCGTAAGTGAGTGAGGTCATGTTTGTGCAGCGAGATCACTCTAAGGGTCAGCTGCGACTCGTAAGTGAGTGAGATCATGTTTGTGCAGCAAGGTCACTGTAGCGGTCAGCTGCGACTCGTACATGAGTGAGGTCATGTTTGTGCAGCGAGGTCACTCTAAGTATCAGCTGCGACTTGTACATGCGTGAGGTCATGTTTGTGCAAAGAGGTCACTCTAAGGGTCAGCTGTGACTCGTACATGAGTGAGGTCATGTTTGTGCATTAGATATCCTTTGTGTGGTAAAGGTTGTATGCATTTGGTATATAGGTTCATAGGTTCATAGGTTCATACTAGGCTATCTGCCCGAGGGCATTTATAAGCCTAGCCCATAGTTTTGTGGCTTACGCCACCCCTTTAGTTTGGAGAAACTATGCCCATTATTTTGCTGTGCCTCTGTCGAGCAGTGCCACTGAGGTAACCCCTGGGGTGTATCTGCGATCTCCCATCCATTGGTCAAGATTCCTCTTGAACAAGGCCAGCGAGGTGCTCTGCCTCACATAAACCGTGATTTTGTTCCACAGCATAGGGAGTCTTTGGGTGATGAATCTATCCCTCCAGCACGTCCTATTAATAACCGTGTCGAGGTTTAAGTCTCCCGCCCTTGTGGCTCTGAGGGATCTGGATTTTTTGAGATGAAGCATGTTCATCAAATCTGGGTTTGACATGGCCTTGTAGGTCAGGCACAGGTCACCTCTGAGCAAGCGGTAAGCAACTGAATATAACTGGAGTTCTTTCAGTCGGGCAGCATAAGACAGATTTTTGAGACCCTTTATCCTTTTGGCGAGGAACTTTTGTGTCCTCTCCAGCTGCTGCAAGTGTCGGGTCAGATACATTCCGAATGGGGCATTGTACTCGATCATTGGTCTGATGAGTGATGAGTATAGGGAGACTATGACCTCCCTTGATCTAGATGTGAAACCCTTCATGATGAGGTGGGCAATGTAGAAGGTCTTCCTAACTACTTTAGCAATATGAGTGTCGAATGAAAGGCTACTGTCAACCTGGGTTCCCAGGTCCCTGATAACTTCTTCTGTGATCAGGGGATTGCCACCTATATGGTAGCTAGGGGTAACCTTATTTTTCCCGAAGGGTATGACTATGCATTTCTTGGCATTTAACTTTAGGCCATGGCTCTGGCACCAGTTATCCGTTTCTGTGAGACCCTTTTGAAGGATATCTGTGTCGGATGTGTTTTCAACTACGGCACCCAGTTTGCAGTCATCTGCAAACTTTGTCAGCCATAACCCTCCTGTGTTTGCTTGTACTTCAGAAAAGTAGATGCCAAACAAGAGTGGGCCCAGGACTGAGCCCTGTGGGACACCACTTGTAACAGGCTTTGAGTCTGACATGGCGCTAGCAACTCTGACCCTGTGGGTTCTGTCACTGAGCCAGTTTGCAACCCATCTTGTAATGTATGGGTTTACATTTAAGTTGATGAGTTTTTCAATGATACCCGAGTGGGGTATTGTATCGAAAGCCTTCGCCAGGTCTAGGTAGGCTGTGTGGACTGCCTTTACCTCATCAATGGCCTTGGTGACTGTTTCGAAAAAGTCAACCAAGTTTAAAAGGCATGATCTGCCTTTGACAAAGCCAAACTGGGTTGGATCCAAAGTCTGCAAATTCCCTATGTCTTTATTTATGAGATCCATTATGATCCTCTCCATGGCTTTGCAGATAAGGCTTGTCAAGCTAATGGGACAGTAATTTCCAGGGTCGGTGGAGGCACCGCCTTTGTGGAGTGGGACCACAGTTGCTGTGCGCCACTCCCTGGGTATGTATCCGGAGGTGAGACTAAGATTAAACAGCTGTCCTAACTGTGGGTTTAATTCCTCATTGAGTTCATGGAGCACACAGCCAGGGACACCATCAGGTCCCATGGATGCTGTGTTCTTTGCCTTGGAGAGAGCAGTTCTCACCTGGGCGTTAGAGATGTTTGGGGGGCTACAATCATTTGGTATAGATATCTCTCCTTTGGGGGGGGGGGGGAGTTTGCACTGAACCTGTCAGCCAGTATGTTGGCAATGTCTGTAGGATCAGTAATCTTCACATCATTTTGAACTAATTCTGAGCATATCTGGGAGTTTCCTCCTAGGTTTCTGACATAGCTAAAGAATGCCTTATGGTTGTCTTTAGAGTCCTTAGCTATTTTTTTCTCAAAATTAGCTTTGGATGATTTTATGAGAGCTCTTAGCTTTTTACTTATAGTGATCAGAGGTGTCTTACCTTTTAAGGATTTTGCTCTATCTTGTAGTAGCTTTCTCCTTTTGTTGTAGAGTTTGTTTATGGCTGGGGTCCACCAGACTGGACGCTTGCCTTTGGTACAAAGAGTCTTTGTTTTGCTTGTGCTTGTTTTCGCTGGGTTGTAGGCACCAGTTAAGTGGTAGCTGCACAAACTAACCAGTAGAAGGAGCTGCCTTCCAGGAGTAGTGCAAAGTAACCATACAAAAAAGTCTTATATAGTCAGTGCTATTATACAATCAATTAATTAATCAGTTATACAATTAGATATTTCCAATTAACCTCAGAGTTTAAACCTAAAGGCAACAACATATTCAATTTTAAAATATAAATGGATTCTTTATATAAAAGTTTATCTTTTAAAACACGTCTCCCCAAGTCCTACACAGATTTGTTCAAGAATACAACCCTGTAATAAAGAGAAATTACTATCGTGTTTATCCCAAAAATGCATAGCAATAGTGCTCTCTACTTTTTATTTTTAATGTCCCTGATGTGTTCTTGTAGTCTGGTTCTAAATTTTCTCTTGCTTTCTTAAATTTCTTATCAATATCTTCCTTAGTTAAATAGCCTATTCTATCTCCTATAAGTGTGGGAGAAATTTAAAATATTTTTAGTTTTTAGTTTAGTTAGGTACTTTTCCCTGTAATATTTGCCATGTTTGTTGCAATATAGTAACTTCTTTTGGGAAAATAAATGGTATTCGATTCTCCCCTTTAGGAAAAGCTCTAAGGTGTCCCTGTGATTTATATTACATAGGTGAAAGTAAGAAAATTTAGAGCCAGACTACAAGAACACATCAGGGGCATTAAAAATAAAAAGTAGACAGCACTATTGCTATGCATTTTAGGGATAAACACAATAGTAATTTCTCTTTATTACAGGGTTGTATTCTTGAACAAATTTGTGTAAGACTTGGGTTGGCATGTTTTAAAAGATAAACTTTTATTTAAAGAATCCGTTTATATTTTAAAATGTAATACATTCTTGCCTTAAGGTTTAAACTCTGAGGTTAATTGGAAATAACTAATTGTATAACTGATTAATTAATTGATTGTATAATAGCACTGACTATATAAGATGTTTATGTATGGTTGCTTTGTACTACTCCTGGAAGGCTGTTTGCCAAAGCACTAGAGTGTTTGAGTGTTTTATGCAATAAATTACTGTCTGGTGGCCTTTGTTGTTTTAGTTCATTTTCTTCAGTTTTCTGCTTGTGGAGTTTGCAATTTCACTTCTGATCTGGATGCTGCCTAATAAAAGGGCATTGTCACCTTTGTGTCTCTGTATTCTACCTCCTACATATATATGCCAGCATTTGGTGTGCCCTTGCATCTCACCTTTCACTCTGGACATGGTTGTTTAGTTTTTTTCTAATAATAATCCCCAGGGTCTTTTCTTGTTCTGGATTATTGAGTTGTTTGCTCTGCCCTTTGTTTGTTATTCCCCAGGTGTGACACTTTAGAATTGGGTGGGTTGACATGAAGCTGTCAGCCTTTAGACTATGCCATCAATTTTCTTATGCCCTCTTAGGATCATGCGATCATAGGAAGTTACTAGGCTATTGGGCCTGAGGCCCTTATAAGCCTAGCCAAGAGCCTTACTCCCATGTGAAACCATCCGCCAACGTTAGTGCTATCTGCAAAGAGATTGATCTAGTTTTACATCCCTGTTTGAGGTTAGAGCCAAAAATGGTAAACTAGACAAAGTCTAGGACTGGCCAGTTTGGGACCTCATTTGTCACAGACATGACCTCAGACAGCTGTCCTCTGACTGTCACTCTTGGTTCCATAGTATTTAACCACTTCTCTTTCCCGCCACACAGTTTTATACAAAGCCCTACCCTTGGCCTCTTTGCCAGGAACCTGTGATGTATTACCCAATCAGAAATGAGATGAGATGAGGGTAGCACCTGCAGGTTCTACTGATCTAAATAAACAGGGGAGTCTTGGAACATCCCTACTCCAGGAGGACATTTAAATGTGCACTTTCACAGGAGCCACGTTTGAGGACTTCTCTGTTGTTGAATTGACGGGGAGGGGCTATAGTACCTGCCAGTTAGAAGATGGAGAGGAGGGTTGGCAGAGTCTCTGTCTTCAGAAATAATTTACTACCCAGTCTGGAATCTACACAGTCACAGAATTCACCAAGCACCAGAGTTAATACTTACAGCAAAGGTGCTCATTTTATGTGCTGCTACCATAGCGATTCTGTGACTTCCTCAAAACATGAGGGGTTCCTAAGGAAACTGTGGGGTGTAAACATAGCTGATAAAACAATATTACCAGCTTTCTAAAGACTGACTGGTCAAATTACTGTTAAGACAACACATACGCTCAACTAGTAATGGACTTAACTTGCAAATTTACATGGAACTGATAGAATGAATCTGTACCTATATATTTGTATCCTTTTTATCTGGTTATAAACCTCAGGCTGAGCCTGGAAATGCTTTACTTGGATCAGACTCCTACCCTGGTCAACAAATGCATAAATAAAATAAAGAAATAAAGAAAATGAGGCTGTGAATGAATTAAGTCACATATAGAATATACAACCAAGTCATTTCTAATAAACTAAAAATGCATTAATAAACAAGTGATTTGGTAGAGCTATTTTCATTTATTATCTAGCTTAGTCTGAGGAACCTTTTTTATCTTAACCCTGGTTGCAAGGAGAAGGGTTAAGTCCACATATAAGTAAATATATATATATATATATATATATATATACACATGCATAAATAAAGGGAACAGGTACGTATATATACATATATGAACAGAAGACTGAGGTAACCACATATACATGTCTATGCAGAGGTCTGGGTTAAGTTTATATTCATGTATACACAGAGGGCAGGAGTAAGGATATACATATGTGTATACATATATATATATATATATAAATGTAAAGGGCAGAGGTAAGTACATGTACATGCATATGTAGGCAAGTTAGTGTAGCCAGTTTATCAGCATGATCTTGGGAGGAAAGCTGAAGCAAACCTACTGCACCCAAACAGTGATTAGAGAGCAGGACTGAACCCCAAGAATGGGGCTGTGAAATAAAGAGCTAACCACTAAACCATTGTAATGACCTGGAAAAAGTGCAACAAGCATTATAAGGGAAAAAGAACACACTACATCATCTATAAGATAGAGCCCTTGGCAAATTATAAAACTAGATTAAACAAAACACAATGAGCTCCAAATAAAGTTATCACGCTATCAGAAGTAAAGCATGAAATAATGTTGCTTACCAAAGTCCAAAACAGTAATAATAACCCTTTTGTCAACTGCATCAGGAAAATGAAGGGTGAAAGTCAATAACCATACAGATTGACAAGAAGACAATGGAATATTTCAAGCCATAAGTATGTATCCGACATAATTTCCGAAATATTTAGCAACAATTTTATAATATCAAAATAAGAGGACAGAACAAGAGAACCAAGAGGTACTATGCATGTCCCATAACATGTAACAACAACTTTGAATAACCCAATACTATTCCGTGGCATTTCCTGTAAAAAATCAAAGGTAACATTTTCAGTCTGATTTTTAACAACTTAGTGAAATTAAGTGTATGTAAAGGAAATGTGGCAAAAAACCCAAACCAAAACAAACAACAACAACAAAAACATTGATAGCTTCTAGTCAGGACATCGGGTTCCTTAAACTCCAGATAATTCTTGACAGTTTATTGCTCACTAAAATATCTCATCAGGGAGAGTCACAATAACACCCAGATTTGCATTTCCTTGTCTCTGAAGTATAACCTTTTGGAGGATTGCTTGTAATCAGATGTACACTCAAAACCAGGATAAACTACATCCCTGAATGTGAACAAGTACCTTTTCATTTTGTGTACATCCTTACTCTCTTCTTTGCTTACTTCCTTACTGCTATCAAATTCTCTTCTGCGACTTTCGCTCTAAATGTACCATAAGCCTGTTTTTTCCTTCACTTCATATTGCAATTATTATCTCTGTTAGACTAACTTACCTTTAATTTCTCGACAAACTGTCTAAAAGTTCTCTAAATATTAAATGATTTTCATATACCTTGTGTAACGATAGGGAGTACTGCCAGCCATGCCAGGATAAGTGGGGGAGTGCTACACCTCTGCACTAACTGTAGGTACTTGGTTCTGGGGCCTCATCCTTGATACACCTATGCCCTAAATGTAGGTACTTGGTTCTTGGCTTATGATGTATCTGACTGAGGACAGCCCATATGCAGCTGCTGCTGTGTTTTTGAGTCACATGCAATTCTGTGGGTGTAGTAATTTGAATGTGTGTTACATGCAGAGAGCACTGTTTCTGCACAATGTGGAGATGTGCACAAGCTCTTACTCCATTGTGTAGTATTCTTCATAAATCGCACAAGGCTTTTGTATGCTATTCTATGTATACCAGCCTTACTATACGGGGTGTAGTGTTCAGGAATTCCAATTTCAAAATATTATTATGAGAATCTTTTGAATGGATTTGTGTGTGTGTGTGTGTGTGTGTGTGTGTGTGTGTGTGTGTGTGTGTGTGTGTGTGTGCGTGTGTGCGTGTGTGCGTGTGTGTGTGTGTGTGTGTGTGTGTGTCTGTCTGTGTGTGTGTGTATGTGTGCGTCTTTGCACATACACTGTGAATAAATTAAAAAAATGCAGGTGTCTAACATTTGTGCAAAGATTGTTCAGCTACCAACTAGTTTACAAAAGTAGGGGTGCTTCATTTATGGAGGCCTTCTAGATTTATTTAATCTGGAAAGAAAGAAAGCAAGAAAGTAAAGCACTTATTTTGAAGTAAACTTTTCCATAACTACAAAATATTCATACAAAAAATGAATCTCTCTCAAAATGGGGAATAATTTGTATAAATGGAATTTGTGGGCAGAGGGTTAGACATGCTTTTTTGTTTTTACTATGGGGGTTCACTCAATGCCTTACTTGCAGTTTTGCCACTCATGAGAACATGTACAGTCGATTCTACTACAAATAAGAATCATATCCAGCCATTAGAGACAATCTTTTTCACCACTACTTGAGAAAGACCCTTTTCTAAATTGGCCCCAGCAGTAGGGAATCATCTGCCATATGAAACCAGAGAATAAGGCACACTAGACATTGTCCAAAGAAACATAATGTAGCTGTTACAAAGCATATAAGACATTGAGGAGGTAGGAAACTAAGCCATGGGGTAGCAGCTATCACAGTATAGAAAGCCTGTCTTAAAGTTCTGTTCACATCATGGTAGAATGCATAAATTTTACCATCCTCTATCCATCAGGTTAATGCAAAGTAGCTTCCTACATTTAAATATTGTTAAAAAGTCCAAAATGGATTCATGTTTTCTATTTGTCTAGTCTGTGCTGTAATTGTCATCTTGTATACCACAATTTGAGAGTGTGGATATCAAAATATCTGTATATGTTTTATAACATATTTTATTTGCCAGTTGATTATCCTCTTAGAAATTCTTGAATTGTTGCACTGTTCAGTTTAACACTATTACTATAACTATTGCCCTGTGAGAATCAGTCATGCTTGAAAAGGGTCTAAGAACCAGCCCACCTACCTGGTTATGAAATGTAATAAATAAATAAGAATGTATACATGTATTTAAACATTCTATGTGCATATGTGTGTGCATGTGCAGCATATATATATACATATATATATATATATATATATATATATATATATATATATATATATATATATATATATATATATATATATAAAAAAACTGAAGGCCTGAAATATCAGGTAGTGTGGTTTTGGGAACACATTTTAATAGGTAATATAACCAGTCCATAGACTTTTTTAATATTTACACTTCATATTCCTTTTGGCATCCAAAGTAAATGCGTATATTTGCACTTTAACGCACACACACACACACACACACACACACACACACACACACACATATATGTATGGGGGTCTATATTACATTATTGAAGTTTCAAAACTTCGAATCTGATATGGTTGACACCATATAATCGAAGTCTTGAACTATCGAAAATGTAATAAAACACAACAACCTACAAAAACAAACCATGTAAATGCTCTAAGCAGGGGGCAAGCCCCGCTGCACGGCCCACACCCCCCCACTACTTAAATATACCAACTCTGAGATCGCACTACAGTGCAGAAAAGGGAAATCTTCCCTTTCCGCCCTGTATGGAGATCTCCGTTAAAAGATTCAAAGTTTCAGGACTTCGATCATATGGTGTCGAA
>NC_056748.1:45095335-45122835 GCF_019279795.1 Protopterus annectens | reverse complement strand
AATTGCCCACAGCAAGAAATACTGACAAAGCCAAAAAATAATGGTGGGGTGGGAGTGGGACAAAGCACCAAAACTAGGGAGGGAGCTCAGGGAGGGATATATTTTATATATTGCTCCTGTAAACTTGGATAGTTGCTACAATAACAAATTTTGCATTATTATGTATTTTTCTGAGGGATATGAAGCCTGAAATTCAAAAATCTGCCATTATTTATTGTTATTTAATAGCTTCAATCTTCATGTCGGTGTCCCACAATTCCATTGGAGTGGGTGGGGTTACATAATTGTGTATGCAAATATATGTTAATCAGCATCCCAATTTGTGGCCAAATGTACCTACTTTCATGGAACTTTGTCCAGATTTTTGATGTTTCCAGGTTGAGAGGTATGGTTACTGGCCTCATATGAACCTATGAATATATGTGCCTATGCAGGCCTTAGAACTTGTTGTCCCCCACATGGTCTGCTGATGTCATCTAGCATAAGTTTACTTGCAAGCATGTAAAAGTCAGAGTTGTGGTACTTGCATTAAGTACTGAGTTCTATAGTCTGTATACCTTAGATAGGTAGGGGTGCATGTATGTCTCTATTCAGCAGAGTAAATGTGCTATCCTACAGTTACCTCTCCAATGGCATGGTTTGCTAGTGTTTTCATACTTGCAGAAGCCTACACATCCATTTCATGCAGCCCTCGCAACCTCTTGTTTGCCACATGGCTTGTTGATGTCATCAACTATAACTTGACTTGCAGACATGTCAGAGTCAGACATCTGCCGTGGCACTTGCGTATAGTACTGTTTTCTGTAGTATGTGTACATAGATAGGTACGGGTTTTGTTTTCATTGCAGTCAACTGTGTGTGTGTGTGTGTGTGTGTGTGTGTGTGTGAGTGACAGATGTTACTTGACATTACAGAGATCCTTTACATCACCAACATGCGGGACACTATTATCACCATATGCCCAACAGACAATGCTGATGTAATCAGCTATATCAAATTATTGCATAATCAACCATCATCACCAGGCCATGATCAGACACTGATAAAACCACTAAAAACAGCCAACAGCCTTCAATCAGGCAGTGGACTGGAGCCCAGGCAGACATCACCATAGGTTTATAGGAAGTTTCTAGGTAGAGGACTGGTGACAGGTATTCTCTGGGGTATGTTTGGTGGGGATGGGGGGGTGAAAGTTACCCCAAACTGTCTGGTAGCAGGTTGGCAATGTCCTCAGGGTCAGTATGAGTGGTACCATACCACTACTAGTTGGTCACATAGCTGGGCCTTCAATTTTAGATTTCTGATGGTGCTAATGAATGCCTCCAGATTATTTTTAGTTAGAGATGCTGCTTTAGGTTTGCACATGGCTTTGCAGGACTTTTCAAGATAGATAATTCCACTGTTCAAGCTGTGGAGGGTGTCCTTCCCCTGCTGAGTCAGTTCCCTCTTGTTTTTAGACATTACTTTCTTCCACTTGTTGAATATCCTACATATGTTTGATGCCCACTAGGGTGGCTTTTTTTCTGTGGGGAACTTGGTTTGATCTGGTCATGCTCAGCTTACTCTATACATTTGTATGGCTGTTTATACAAGTCATTTGGGTACACCTCTGTATAGCAGTCATTGCTGACTGTGGCAGCAGGGGGTTTGCAACTCTTTATGGCATTGGTAAGGAAGCCTATAGCTTGCTTTGAAGAAATGTTTAATCCTTTCTGCTCTTCAGAGGGTGTCGGGTATTATTGTGAATGTAAACAAAACTGAATTGTGATCTGACCTGACCAGGGGGGCCAACACAAAGGGGTTAGGGCAAAGAACCACTATGTTGGTCAGTACTAAGTCTAGGAATTCAAGCCCCTTGGTGGGGGTGCAGATTATCTGTTAAACAACATGTGTATTAACAAAGTCCAGCAGATTATCTGTTAAACAGCATGTGTATTAACAAAGTCCAGGAACCTTAGGGTGAGTGTGTTTGTGTACATATATAACTCCAAATTGATGAAAGGATAGTTGAAATCACACATGACCAAGGTGTGTAACTGTCTAGTGAGTGGCTCAATTAGATCCAAGTAGGCAGAGTGGTCCTTGTGTTTCAGGTGGGGGACCTGTAGCTGTAAATGATATGGAAGGGGGTTTTACATACAGTTAGTTGGAACTGGATTAGTGATATAGTCATACTCTTTGACTAGTCTTGTGGTATATTTGTCTTTAATTAAGATGTATAGACCTCCACCTTTGGTTCTTCTATACTCGTTTTGATGTGTGAGCATGTAGAAGGCATTGTATCCCTGCATGGCCAAGGTGCTCTCTGCGCTCTTGAACCATGTCTGTGTGACTGCACAGACATGGGCATCTGCCAAGTAGGGAGTTCTTCCAATGAGTGCAGTTTGATTTACAGTCCATGCATTAAGCAGCATAACTTTCAATTTGTCTGTGGTGGATACTTTTATATTGAGACTTTACTTTTGACATTGCCTCTAAAAAGGCCACTATGGGGGAGGCAAGCATCTTCATATAGTACAGTGAGGTACTTCTCCAGGCTTTCACTGCAACATGGACTATGACAGAGTCATTATGGTACTTGTTGTTGAGAGACTTGAGTGTGTGCGTGATTTGAGAAACCCTGGAACCTGTCACACAGCTGACTGTGATCTTCTCCTTGTCCATCCTGGTGAGGGGAACATCTGTGTGTCTCACTATGAAGTGGCTTATGAGCAAGACATTTGGTTTTGAGGTGTTTTGCCTGAGGGGCTTATTGGCTGATACACTGGTGTGTATATTATGTGTAGTTGATTCTGTTGTGGGACCAGACAACATCCCAGGCTGCGTTTACACCAACTTCAGAATGAACTGGCTCCCCACCTAAGCACGTTCATATTCTCATGTCAGGCTTTGTGCCCACTGAATGCCACACAACAACAGTTATCCCACTCCACAAAGGGGGAGCCACCACTGATCCTGGGAACTATCACCCTATTAGCCTGACGAGCCTGGTCTGCAAGACCATGGAACGTATCATCATGGAACTCATAAACAAAGACATTGGTAACCTCCACACTCTGGACCCCACCCAGTTTGGGTTTGTGAAAGGCAGATCATGCCTTCTGAACCTGATCGACTTCTTTGAGGCAGTCACCAAAGCCGTAGACGAGGGTAAGGTGGTTCACACAGCCTATTTTGACCTCAACAAGGCTTTCAACACCATCCCCCATTCTGGAATTATAGCTAAACTCACTAAACTAGGTATAAATACCTACATCATAAGATGGGTTGCCAACTGGCTCACTGACAGAACCCACACTGTAAAAGATGCAGACTCCAAATCTGACTTCAAACCAGTGACAAGTGGAGTACCTCAGCGTTTAGTCCTGGGACCTCTCCTGTTTGGTATCTACTTCTCTGATGTACAGGCTAATACAGAAGGCATCTGGCTAACGAAGTTTGCAGATGACTGCAAAGCAGGAGCCATAGTCAAGTCACCAAATGATGTGGACATCCTACAGAAGGGCCTCACTGAGACAGATGCCTAGTGTCTGAGGCATGGCCTCAAGCTCAGTGCCAAAAAGTGCATTGTCATCCCTTTTGGTAAAAACTCTGTACCCATGAACTATGACATAAATGGCAGTCTACTTAATGCTGAATGTGTGATAAGAGACCTTGGGACTCAGGTGGACAGTAGTCTCTCCTTTGATAATCACATCACTGCAGTAGTCAGGAAATCCTTCTATGTGGTACACCTCATCACAAAAGGGTTCTCATCCAGGAAAAAAGAGGTCATTGTTCCTCTCTACACGGCACTTATTAGACCCATTATAGAGTACAACGCCCCTTTTGAAATGTACCTCACAAGACATCTGCAGCAGCTGGAAAGGCCACAAAAGTACCTCACAAAGAGGATTACTGGCCTCAAACAGATGCCCTACACTGGCCGTCTCAAAAAAACTCCAGCTTTACTCTGTAGCATATCGCCTACTCCGAGGAGATCTCTGCCTAACATATAAAGCTATGTTAAACCCAGAGTTGTTGGACATGCTACACCTAAGGAAATCCCAATCCCTCCAAGCTACACACTCTAGGGACCTAAACCTTGTCACCACAATAAACAGGGCATGCTGGAGGGATAGATTCCTGTCCCATAGACTTCCTAAACTCTGGAACAAGCTACCCATCTATGTTAAGCAAAGTTGCTCATTAGTACTCTTCAAGAAAAATCTTGATGAGTCGATGGGAAATAGGAAATACACCCCTGGGATCACTTCTGTGGCTCTGCTAGACAGGGGCACAGGAAATTAACTTTCTTGGGTGGCGTAAGCCAGGGAACCTTGTTGGCTAGGCTTACTTAGGCCCTTGGGCCAATAGCCTAGTACCTATCTATGAACCTATGAACCTATGTTGGGTCTGCACTATGTGCAGTAGATTTGCTCATGGGAGGTCTCCGATATTTAGTTAGGTTTCTAGGGAGTGCCTCCGCATATGTGGGTTTATGTATTATGAGCTCATGTGTAACAGGCGAATTGTGTGCACTGACAACATGTTTGATATCGGGTTTGTTGTTATGTGAAAGAAGTAATTACAAATTCATAGTATAGATACAGCTCTCACGTGTTGTATTACTTTGTTTTAGCAGTAACTGGTTGTCAGTATACATGAGGCAATTGTTCTGTTGCCTCAAGATGCCCATGTCTATCAGGCTGCCTGGAGACATGGTGGGAAACTGTCTGTCCACTATGGAAGGTATATACTGTAGTAAGTAGTAGGGAGTGGGCTAGATGGACTAAGTTTTGGTGTAAGACTAGCAATTCTTTTCTATGGAGGTCTAGGGTTACAAAAACGGGTTAATATTTCACAATGAGCTGTTGGCAGGCATCAGTGCAAGTTCTGAGCAGGTATGGTAAACTGAGTGCAAACACCCCAAAACACAATGCTGGAATACAAGAGAAGTTAAACTATTTTATCCAAGTAAAACAAGGGAAAGGTCAACAAGAAGTCCAGCAATCCCCCAGTCAGATGGATTCTTGAATGCACAGTTCTGCCACAAGAGTGCAGGGGGGCTTCTTAATGTAAGAAGGCTGATTTTAATGCTCCAATGATACCAAACAGCCTAGATTCAGCAAGCCTAAATTGAATATATACTATAAAATGCAGAAGTCCTAGAAATCCAAAGTGCAGAAAATCGCAATCACAACAAAAGAACAAACATTTTAATTAAAGCAGCAATCCAGTAGACTACTCCAACAGGAGTGTAGACAACACACCTTCCTAGTGTGAAATAAGTGGTCTGGAACACAAGTGCTTAAACCAGAGCTAAGACACTTTCTGAATAACAGACACAGTAAGCCTTTAACCAGGAAATCCCAGCTTAGGAGGGTGTAGGCTATCCTCCTCTGCCACAGGAATCTATACCACAAACCTTCCTAATGGAAAATAACTAGTTTGGAGACCAAGTGCTTAAACCATAACAAAAATACTTTGAACAGCAGCCAAAATAAGCAGCCAATTAGCAATTCCCAGTTCAGAAGGGAAGAGGCTACCCTCTCCTTCCACCAGAGTGTACACTGCAAACCGTCTTAATGTAAAACAACAGGCTTGAAGTCCAATCTCTTAAACCAAAGGTTTAGAATCACAGTTAATGTAATGCAATACCAGACAGATGACAGTGGCATCTGTTAATCTACCCACATACATCATATCATGGTTACTAGGCCCTGTATTATCTTGATGAGAAAGCCCTGTGGTCTGTCCAGCTGCTGCATGTGCCTGGTGAGGTTCATGCAAAAGAGAGCATTATACTCTTTTGTAAAATTTCTTGCAAAATAAAGCAAAGAGACAGATTAAACAAGACAAGATAAACTACTACTCAGAAATCCAAACCAAGTACCATAAAAACCCACAAAAATTCTGGTCTACAATAAATAATATACTTCGACCAGGCAACATCAATACACCCACCCACTACCACAAATAACTCAGAAAACATTGCTACTCAATTTAATAAATACTTTAGTGAAACTATCTTAGCACTATCCAAAAAAAAACTCTGCTTCCTTTCAAAACTACCACTACCACTCCCATCATCAACACAAACTTCACCCTACAACCTCTAGCAACAAACATAATCAAAAAATTACTGATGAGGCTAAAACCCACAACACTGGTAGCAGACAACATACCTGCTGAATACCTAAAGCTAGCAGCAGATGGTATGGCCTATCCTATATCAATATTACTCAATCGGTCAATAGCAGAACAGCAAGTCCTTCCCATATGGAAAATCTCCTACATAATATCCTTACATAAAGGTGGCCCCCTGACTAATTTTGGTAACTATCGATCAATAGCAATATTATCCCCATTGTCTAAAATTCTATAGCAAACAAACCAATGTAGACCACCACAATCCTTCGATAAAACACTAATTTAATATGACAAGGCAAAATTCATCAAGCATTTTTTAACACAGATAAGGGCTTTCGGGCTCTGCCCTTCTTCAGATGAAATAAAAACAATCTTAGTCACATTTAAATACCTAATTCAAAACAGTTTCCAACCAATCAAAATTTATACTGCACCCTCCTATCTTTGAGGGTGGGTTTCATAGGAACAAATTCATTTAGTCCTGGTGTCCTATGGGCTAAAAGCTCAATTATCCACTTTGGTTCTTCTCTCTCAGTGGCATCTACTAGGCTACCCTTTCTTATACTAGGAAATACATTTGCAATAGCTCTAAATCTAAACTGATGGTCATTATTTACTTCTATATGTTTATAAAGTGCATTGTGCATATTTCTAGTTCTTATGCATGAAAGATGTTGCAGAATTCTAACTTTAAACATATTATTTGTTTTTCCCACGTAAAATGCTTTGCATTGCTGACACTCAGCTAAATAAATTATATTCTTTGTTCTACAATTGGCTTTTGCTTTAAAATGAAATAATTTCCCTGTTACTGGATGCTTAAAAACAATCTCTTTATTAATACAGTGACATGCTTTGCATAGCCCACATGGTTTTGTACCTACTTGACAAATGGAACTAAAATTCTGGAGAGGGTCATTCTTATGGAAGTTACTAACCATCTGATTACCAATAATGACCCAACTAACACCCAGTATGGCTTTCGACCATTCCATAGTGCAACTACTGCACTAATATCATTTATTAACAATGTCAACAGTCATAGGAACAATAATAACTTATAAAAATAACAGCAAGCAGATCCATCAGGAAATCCGATGGTGGAAAAGCAAGCATCCAACTCCACGGCAATGTAACACAAAAATGTTTAATAAATCCACATCGAATACAAACAGTAAGGATTGAGCACTTTCGTCTCCACCCTGGAGACCGCTTCAGAATCAATTAAACAAGAAAAAGGCGCTACTTTTATTTGCACACTAATAAAATAATTAATCACAATTGAGTTAATCACAATTACATTAATCACAGTTAAAATTGATAAACTGTTGGATCTCTAAAGCCCTTAAGGGTATAACGTGGTAAATTGCAAATAGTTTGAAAAAACACTCTTATCTACTATATTCTTGTAGTTAAATATGGTAAAAAGAAAAAAAGAAAAAAGAAGACAGGAGCAATGTTCTTAAAGTGCCATCCACATTCACAATGCCAAGTATTTGATATGTAAGTATATAAAAATGTAAAAATTAGTGGTTAAATAAATAAATAAAACAATGGCATAAACGTAACATAGTATATACACATGTTGTAATACAATTTTGAATATGTGTGCATCTTATACTAGTAAAAATAAATATGAATACAAGTAAATATAAATATAAATAATGTAACTGTTGTATGTATATGTGTTGTATATATATATATGTATAGATAAATAGATGTTCATGTAGATAAATTTATATGTATATATATGTATATCTTAAAACAATTGTATAAATTATATACTTGCATACCTAATCTCTAATGTAAATTAATTACTATCAAAAATATGTATGCACATAGTTGTAATAATTTAACATATATCCCATATGAATCAATAATAATTATATTAAAACCAAGGTAATATACAGAATAATAACAAATAAATGGTTAATATGTAAAAAAGAATGTAATGATGTAAGATGATGAGATGATATAAAAAGATGGTATAAAATGTAAAAAATATATACAAAAGGTTGTGAATATATATAATATGAATGTTGAATAAATATTGAATGAATATATATAAATAGTTATGTAGTGAAACCATGTATAAAAAAGTTGTATACAATAACCTCATAGTACAAAAGGGGTAAAAAATGGTATTATAGTGTGTAGGTGTGTTTCTTTGGATCAGAAGCCAATAATTTTAATGCCGGTGTGATGGATATACAATCATTCAGCCCTTTTTCATTGCACACATCTAATCTAAGCTGTCATATCATTTCCCTATATGCCAGTTTAGTTTCCCAATCACCCCCTCTATCAGGAGGCTCAACAATTTCCAAGACCCAGAATTTAAAATTGGCATTAGAACATACAACAGAATGCCTGTATAGTGCATTGTTTACATTCTTACGATTAATATCTCTGATGTGTTCGTATATTCTTCTACGTAGGTGTCTCTCTGTTTTCCCTATGTAGAAGCACCAACAGAATTTACAATATGCCAAGTAAACCAGGCCTTTTGTGTAACAACTACTATATTTACTTGCTTTTAGGGTAGTTCGTAGACTAGGCAGATTAATCAACTTCTCACCAGCTATAAACGGACATTGAGGACATCTGTTACACCTAAAGGTCCCCCTCTTCTTACAAGTAGTAGAATGACTACCATAGCTAGGTCCATCCTTTCCAAATTCTAATATGTTTTTCACAACCTTTTGTATATATTTTTTACATTTTATACCATCTTTTTATATAATCTCGTCATCTTACATCATTACATTGTTTTTTACATATTAACCATTTATTTGTTATTATTCTGTATATTACCTTGGTTTTAATATAATTATTATTGATTCGTATGGGATATATGTTAAATTATTACAACTATGTGCATACATATTTTTGATAGTAATTAATTTACATTAGAGATTAGGTATACAAGCATATAATTTATACAATTGTTTTAAGATATACATATATATACATATAAATTTATCTACATGAACATCTATTTATCTATACATATATATATACAACACATATACATACAACAGTTACATTATTTATATTTATATTTACTTGTATCCATATTTATTTTTACTAGTATAAGATGCACACATATTCAAAATTGTATTACAACATGTGTATATACTATGTTACGTTTATGCCATTGTTTTATTTATTTATTTAACCACTAATTTTTACATTTTTACATACTTACATATCAAATACTTGGCATTGTGAATGTGGATGGCACTTTAAGAACATTGCTCCTGTCTTCTTTTTTCTTTTTTTCTTTTTACCATATTTAACTACAAGAATATAGTAGATAAGAATGTTTTTTCAAACTATTTGCAATTTACCACGTTATACCCTTAAGGGCTTTAGAGATCCAACAGTTTATCAATTTTAACTGTGATTAATGTAATTGTGATTAACTCAATTGTGATTAATTATTTTATTAGTGTGCATATAAAAGTAGCGCCTTTTTCTTGTTTAATTGATTCTGAAGAGGTCTCCAGGGTGGAGACGAAAGCGCTCAATCCTTACTGTTTGTATTTGATGTGGATTTATTAAACATTTTTGTGTTACATTGCCGTGGAGTCGGATGTTTGCTTTTCCACCATCGGATTTCCTGTTGGATCTGCTTGCTGGTTTTTGTATTTGTGGTCTTTTGGCTTGTTTTTTGGTTCCTGGTACTTCAACAATAATAACTTTGTATCTTCTATCTTTCTTGACCTATCAAAAGCCTTAGATATGGTTTCACATATAAAACTCCTACAAGTCCTCTCTGAACTAAATTTCTGTAAAACTACTCTTGCCTGGTTCCAAGATTACCTCAGTGGACGGCAGCAAGCAGTAACTTGGCAACAGTCCTTATCCCCCCTTTTACCTGTAACCCTTGGACTCCCCCAAGACTCTATCTTAGGCCCACTTCTATTCTCAGTATTTACCAATAACCTCCACTTGTCAGCCCCCCAGGCCTCCCTAACACAATATGCAGACGACTCAGCAGTCATATGTGCTGCACCCTCACTACCTGAACTTCAGACACTAACAAAACAAGCCTTTCACTCAGTAGAATCCTGGCTCACAAACAATCAACTATTCTTAAATACCAATAAGATCAAACTTTTGGTATTCCAACCTAATAACTCTGTCTCCCCCACTTGCACATTTCATATCTCACTAAATAACACTAGCATATTTCCATCCACTCACACCAAACTTCTAAGATTAGAAATTGACTGCAAACTTAAATTTGATATACACATTTCGCAGACAATAAAAAAAGTACACAAAAAACTCGGTACATTATATAGGAACAAACACTACTTAACAAAGAATACCAGGATAGCCATTGCCCAAACCCATCTAATATCCAGCCTGCTCTATGCATCTCCCATACTAACAAACCTAAAGAAATCAGAGATACAAAAACTTGAATCCTGTTACAATAAAATCACCAGGTATACTATAAACTATCCAACTAGAGCCCACCATTGTATCGCTCTCAAGCAATGTAAATTGTTAGAGTTCCCCCAACTCCTACATTACATTCAGTTAACAATGGCCCACAAAATTCTCTCAAACCCTGAAAAAATTCCCACCCTAAAAACCCTAATACAACCTTATACCACTAACAGATCATTACGCTTCACCAATAAGCACCATATTCAAATCAATTGTCTCCCAAAAATCAGGCAGGTGATTCCCTCTTCTCTAAGCACAAAGGAAAAATCTGGAATGCACTGCCAAAAATATTACTCCTTCTACATCCCTATCTCAGTTTAAAAGTACTCTAAAAACTCACCTCCAATCCAGGTGGTTGTGTCCCTGTTCTGCCCCTGATTAACTCTGCCGTCACTGTCTCCAGGCCTGCCACTATCACAGCTTAAGCTAAGGACTCTATACTTACTCTACCCTCAGTTACTATTCCTGCTGTCTAATGATCTATACTTTTAATATCTTTACTTCTAAGATCACACAAGCACGGAGTACACCAGGATAGTTATTTCACATTGTATTATATGTAACCATGGTTGGTTCATTATCCTCTCATATACTACAACAATCCACTGAAGTATTAACTGTTTGAATATTATGTTATAAAATCTACATTTGCTTAACTTTATCCTACATTCTTCTTCTTCTTTCGGCTTTTCCTGGTTAGGGGTCGCACCAGCGGATCACCTGTCCGCTCATGATTGGCAGTAGAGTTTTACGGTGTCGAGTTGCCAGCCCAGCTCCCAACCTTCCACAGAAGGCACACACATGCATGCACTCACGCCTAGGGCCAATTTAGAGTGTCCAATCCACCTACAGCATGTCAAACTTTACCCTACATTGCATTGTCTTTTACTGTTACTGCATTGTACCACTGTTTATTTTTCTGTATTTTACTGTATTTTTCTATGTGGAGCTTTTCTCCCCGGGCCTCTGATGAAAAAAGACATGTGTCCAGTTGGACTATCCCAGTAAACAAATGTAAAATAAATAAATAAAATTACTGTTTTGATGAGTTTGAGTACAGTACTATCATACAATCCTGAGATCTGAATGTGATGGCATGTCTTATTATGTGCACCATACGTATGTACTGGGAAATTATTAAAGAGAAAAGTTAGAAAGTAATAAGACACATTGCAGTTCCTGACTTCACAACCCTTACAAGAGACTACACTATAAAGCAGCGAAATGATGATGCTATCCACTGTATCTTTTGGCAAGGCAAATATAACTGACAGGTACAATTATCAGTTTGGGTCTATATTATCTTGTTGAAAGACGTGTTCTGTGAATGTGTCTTCATCAACTAGTAAACAACAAACTCTGTAACTGCTGAACAGCCACATCAGTGACTTTTTTCCCAGGGGAAAAAAATGCTTGGCTGTCATCAGGGATTTACCCTTTTCCCCACTGTAGTGCGATTTCATAGTTGGTATATTTAGTTAGAGGGGTGTGCAGGGCACAGCCCCTCACATGGGGGGGTGTGGGGGCCAAAGCCCCTCACTATGTAGGGTTTGAATGTTTGTTTTTTGTTTATTATGCCAAGCACTTTTTTCCCCCCTGGGAAAAAAAGTCACTGATGTGGCTGTTCTGTGATTACAGAGTTCGCTGTTTACTTGTCGATGAAGACATGCTCACTGAACACATTTTTCGACAAGATAATTTAGACCCATTAGTTCAACAACACAAATGCAGATATTCTAGGCACTAATATAGCCATGCACCCTGTGCATCAGACACAAACTTTTGCATCACTGAATCCAAAAGAGAGAAAAGAGGGATATGGTCAGTTATCACCACTTGCACAGGGTTCTTGGGTGGACAGGAGGCTGAAGCTGACACAAAAGGTTGGTGATTGCGTGTGAGGAAGAAAGTGAAGCAGACAGACTGTGTGTGTGTCTGCAGGACTCCCCCATATGAAAGTGGTGTGTGAGAGTCTGCATGAATGCAGCTAAGGTCAGTGTCAGCTCAGCAACTGGTATGAACCATGCATGGTGGAGGTGGCAGTTCATTGTAGTTGCCGCCAACCATGGAAACTGGCTGTGCCCAGAGATATACTGGCACCTCCATGCCCTAGGTCAGATAGAGTGCTTCTACCTGAGCATGACAGATGTCTGCTGGACATGCTCTCTTCACAGGAATGCTGAGGACCACAACCTCATTACCTGCCACATCTGGGTGTGGACAGCATACTCTCCTATGGACAGCGGAAGTACTGCCACTACAATAGCATGATCAGGAATGGCCACATTTGCTTTCAGCAGATGTTATGACTCACCTATGCCCACAAGGATGCCGTTCCCCTCCCAGCAGACATTCCATGACAGACACCTCTCAGTCCATCACAGACACCCCTCATTCCAATGTGTCATTCATCCAGTCCAGGGAATTGGTGACACAGTGGAGGCAGTTATGCATGTCAGATTGTGCCACGTCCACAACCTTGAGCATCTGTCTGGAGAACCTTTCTGAATGTGCCTGTGCCCCCATGATTGCCCTAAACATACGTTGAGTGACATGGAAAGAGACACCTACAGCAGGTGGATGAAGGATAGCAGGCCCCCTCCAAGCCCTCCTATCAACCCTCCTGCGTGGCACCTCCCCAACACTTTGGCTATGGCCAGACTCAACAGGCACTGAAGCCGCAGTAACTACACTTCCCTGCTCAATGTCATTAGCCTCCACCTGTCCTATATCTGTGGGCTCAGGAGACTGGGTAGGCATAGGCTACTGGCTGTATACAGCGAAAAAGAAGGGGGTGGCTGGATGTCAACCTCTATGTCATATTCAATCTGTGCATCCCCACAACTGTGCTTCAGTTTCACCACCATTATCATCAGTGTCTGATGAGACACTGACATCAGATGGCACAAGACCCACACTCCCACTGTCATGATCCCCTGTGATAAAAAGGGAGAAACACAGGCCTACATTAATACCTGCACTACTATGGTGCAATATATGCTAAATAACTAACAGTGCTACCAGTATTACAAACAGTACAGCAATATACACAACAGGCCTAAAATTACACATTAGATTACATGTCCGATGACACTGAGCAGGGAAGTGTAGTTACTGCGACTTCAGTGCCTGTTGAGTCTGGCCATAGCCAAAGCGTTGCATTCTCCCACACCATAGCTAAAACCTGGAACAATCTTCCCTCTGCTCTGACCTCTGCCTCCTCTACAACACTCTTTAAAAATTCACTAAAAATTCACCTACTAAATAAATGGTTGTGCCCATGCATTACATAAGTCCTTCAATTTCTGCCTCTTTTACTATATACTCACACTGTAACTCATATTACAGTCTATGACACAAACACTGCTGATGAAATGATGTAGATATAATGTGCTATTAAACATTTATTGTTTTTGTTTCTGTTTTAATTTAACTATGTTTTTCATTGTATGTATGCTTTTGATTTGCATTTGTATCACTGATGTACACTGAATTTTATTACTGTGTTTGTACTTTTACTTAATGTTGGAGCTTTTTTCCCTGGGCCACTGCTGAAAATGGACCTGTGTCCAGTCGGACCATCCCAGTTAACAAATGTAAAATAAAATAAATAAAATAAATAAATTACTAGAAATTGATCTGCAGTACAAAAATAACTTGATTTGGATTACCACCTGCAGGAGGCCTACAGTGCTGGATTCCTGACAGTCCTAAAAGAAGTTAAGCAAGAGGTAAGGCCAACATAATCACATTTAACAGTAAGACAGGAGGTACTACATATACTCCTCTCAATTAGCATGACATTTTACTTTATCAAGTACATGGCTAACAACTCCGAACTGAGTTTATCACCGTACTAATATTCAATTCCCACCCCCCCAAAAAAAAGACACAAGTGACAGAGTAGTAACTTTTATTTCAATTGTTTTACTATATAACAGTATTGAACTGGTCACATAACAAAGCCTACCTGGAAGCTCTTCCTGGGACTGAGAAGGAGTTGCACCCACATCAAGGACATATTGTGGGCCACTTTGCTGTGAGATATCCTGTGCCAGGAGATTCACCAGAAATTTTTCACTGGGGGTGAGATACACCCCCGGTTACCCTCTGGTCTTGTCTGTGATCATGACAGTAGCCCTGTGGTGCAACTACTCATAAGTATGGGTGTGGCTGCACATTGCATTTGTTATCTATGATTTCCTGCCATATTCTCAGCCTCTCTGGCATATTGGGACGACCCCTTCCAAGAAGGAAAGCGCCATGTTGATGTAGTGCATCCACTATTATGTTGTTTACTGCCTCACTGAAGGGGGCACTGCACCTTAATGACATTTTCAGTCCTAAAATAGAACAGAATGATAATACACATAACTACCACATAGCTACAAAGTAACTGTTACCAAATAAAACAGTTAAGGTGTGCAGTCACTAGTATCCAATGGAAAAACATAACAGATGCGACATATGTGAAATAATAACAACAGGCAGGGTGCAAATGAAGCAGAGTAGTGAAGACAACATATCCTTGTATGTGCCATAGCAGTAACTTAACTGTGCTACCCCCCAAAAGTACAGTTCATTGTAGTTTGTGACATAACAGCAAATTCTCTTTGCTTCCCCCACCTGCTAAAGAAGAGGCACATGAACCACTTTGCTAATAAAACACATTGGAAATTCAAAGGACCTATCCCTGAAACATTTGTAGATATGTGTCACATGGCCTCCTATTTTCATGCATTGGCAATTACTTGTATCTCTGAAATGGCTTAACAAACATGGCCATGCCATCAGTACACTTCTAACTAATAATGAATCCCCAAATGATGTGGATATTCTACAAAAGGGCCTTACAGAAACAGATGCTTGGTGCCAGAGCCATGGGCTCAATCTCAATGCCAAGAAATGTATAGTTATCCCCTTTGGGAAAAAAACATGTACCCATGAATTACCATATAAGTGGCAGTACACTAAACACCGAAAGTGTGATAAGAAACTTAGGGACACAGGTGGACAGTGGTCTCACCTTCGATAACCACATCGTCACAACAGTCAGGAAATCCTTCTATATGATACACCTCATCACTAAGGGCTTTTCATCCAGAAAAAAGGAGGTTATTGTTCCACTGTACTCGTCCCTTATTAGACCCATTATAGAATACAACGCCCTGTTTGGTATGTACCTCTCAAGACATCTGCAACAACTGGAAAGGCTGCAGAAATACCTCACTAAAGGAATCACAGGCCTAAAGCAGATGCCCTATGCTGACCATCTAAAAAAAATCCACCTATACTCTGTTGCATATCGTCTACTCAGAGGCGATATCTGCTTAACATACAAGGCCATGTCAAACCCAGAGCTCTTGGACATGCTACACTTAAAGAAATCCCAATCCCTCAGAGACACATGCTCCAGGGATCTAAACCTTGTCATCACAATGAACAATAGATTCCTGACCCAGAGACTCCCCAGACTCTGGAATAGACTGCCCATACATGTCAAGCAGAGCACCTCTTTGGACCTCTTCCAAAGGAACCTTGATGATTGGGTGGAGATCACGTCAGTCACCCTGCTAGACAGGGTCCAGGGAAGTAAATACTGTGGGAAGAAATAGCCAGGGAATTGTTATGGCTAGGCTTGTATAGGTCCTAGGGCCAATAGCCTAGTACCAGCCTATGAACATATGAACCTATGCATGCATATAAGAGTGTAAAATGCTTTGCTTTACATTATTCATAAATATATTCCAGCATATACATTATGTAGTTAAAAAATGACAGCATACCTGCTGGAGTTCAGTACTCCTCTGTAACGATAGCTTGGGAAATATCTTGCTTTGCTGAACATGTAGCATGCATCCTTGTCATCAGTTTGGGTAGCTACACATTTGTCTTTTATATTAATGGACTGCATCTGTCTAGGCTGTGTTTCAGAGATGTTAATTACAGCATAAACAGCTGAATTGCATGTAATCAACCAATCTGGTGGAGCTATTCAAGAAGTTATAAAGCATCCATGTAAACTCCATGCTGTTTTTTCCTGTGGATTTCAAAAGTAGTGGAGTACAGACACAGAAAGTCTACACAGACAGAATGCTAGGGGCTGCTGCTGCTTAACTCATTTGTATGTGCTACAGGCTGCAGGCAATTCTGCTGCTGCTGCCAATAGGCCTAGACCAAGAAAGAGAAGAGTTTTCAGGCCACATTTAACTTGTCTGTATCATGTATGTTATGAAGTTGTAGAGTGCTACAGGGTAGACAGGGACACAATCATACCTCTCAATGGTCCAGATTTTTGCAGAATGTCCAGATGTATGCCTCATATTTTTGTTCTATTCCTCATAAGATTTGTAGTTTTCTGACAAATCAGTGGGATGATCTGAGGACTGAAGGTACTAAACAATGATATACATTTGAGTTTCAGACTTCAAATCTTTCACAAAATGTATGTTAACACAAACCCTGTTACTCTAGCAACCTTTTTAAGTTTATAAGAGCAATATTTAAAATCTGTGACTATTTTTGAGCCTTTATTCCCCCATTTTATCAGGCTTTGTCCAGATTTCTTGGACTGAGAGGTTGAGAGGTATGGACACAATACAAAAATCCTGCAACCTCTGCCAGCCTCACCTCAGAGCCACAGCCTTTACCTCCCCATGTATTGGCTGTGTACTACTTGCATCACAGTCATTCTTGAACTAACATTGTGTCACCTGCTGCAATTACAAGGTAAGTCCTGAACATGTACGGTATTGTATAACAATATTATGACATGTCCTTGCATTTCATCACTTGGTACAGTAAGCAGCTACAAGGTGAACGATTTGTACAGAAATTAATGTCATGTGTGACAGCAGTTCTTTATTTGACTTGTATGTGTCCATTAACAAGTAGTAGGCCTCGGACCTCAAAGATTCACACATTGATACCTCCCCAAAGTAGTGATAATCACTGCATGCCCTCACTTTAGTAACATACATTTGAAATGGGAAACCATAATAGAGAAGTTTGAAAGTAACGAGGCACATAACAGTTTGCAGCTTCACCACCCTCACAAGATCAAACCAACAGGATGCAAAACAAGGAAAGTAACAAGAGCAACATAGCCTTGTTTGTGCCATAACAGTGACTCAGCCTGGATCCACCTCCTTGAGAGAACATTATACCTTTGCATGTTCCATGGCAGGAACCCACCTTTGCTCCCCATCCCCAAAACAGCAGTCTATGCTTGTTTGTGGCATTCAACCTTCCATTAATTTGATAGCAACTGCATATTACATTGCCCCCAGTGAATATCCTCACATATGTTAAGGTAAATTATATAGACTGGCTTACACACTGCATGCCTCTGAGTACTGGTCTGATAACTGATGAATGACCAAGAAACACAGAAAGGTAGGACACAGCTGTATATATGCAAGGAATAGTCATAGCAGGTTGTGTGATCAGTAAGTTGACTACATCCAAATATATTACATAGAATACATTTACAAATATCAGGTCATGCCTTGATATCAGTGTACATTCAATTGAACTTGGTTATCTGATGAATTCCATCATGTATTTGCTGCAAAGATTTTTGTGCGGCAAAGATGGATAAGTCCCCCCCTCCTGTCTTGTGACAGTGCATTCCAGGGAGAGGAGGGATCCAGACCTATGTAGTCATATCCCATGCATACTAACAGTTTATACTTTGTATGTCATAGATTGACTTTCTGCATTTCAACTAATTCTCTAATTTTTAATACTTTTTTTTTTTGGGCCACTGTTTGCATGATGCGCTGCTTAGCACAAAAGGCTTTGGCTATGCACATTTCATTTATTTGTAGAGTGGCAGTGCACAAACTGCATGAATGGACCACCCACGTAGCAGTCAGGACTCAGACAGCCACACACATACATTGGATACATTCAATTAATACTACTGCCCATCGCACAAACATATTTTCCAGCAGCATGCACTGTCATGCAATATATTTGCATGATGGTAAGTGATGTACAACACTTTCAAATGTTGCAAATTCAGAAAGTGCGCACTCCCAGTAAGCACAATACCTGCAAATGATGGGAAAACATTACTCTACATTGGTCTCAATCTGTGATAGGCATGGCTGGCATTCCTGGAGAGATTCCATGCTCAAAGATGGGGTTTCCAGGAGTCCAAAGTGTTTGTTGGATTCCTAGTCAATGAACATGGGCCCAGGCTGTTTCAGAGGGACTATTGTGGCTTGGAGTACAAGGCAGAGGAATGGGATCATCTGGCCCAGGCTCTGACCAGTGCTGCTGGTATCCACCACACTGGTGAACAGTGTGGGAACCACTACAGAGACCTCAGGATGAGGAAGAGGGATACCCTCGAACATTGGGTGAAGGATGTATGACTGGGGGCACCCCACAGATGTGTAAGTGTCACAGCGACTACTTTTCAGAATTAAAAGCCGAATATAGTCAGGGTTGGTATGCTTAATGGTATTCTGTTGTGTTCTGTTTTTTTATCACAACAATCACAGACTGGGCACTGAATGTGAAGACCCATGGCACTGGATAGGCATGGATGTGAGACACGTGATATGTATGCATCCCAACAATGGGATTATTTTAGCATTACAAAGTTAAGACACATTTATTTGTTACTTATACAGTTGTATCAAATTAAGCATTCATTTCTTAACTATAATAGGGATGTGTACATGTATTACTCTGGAGGGCAAAACAACAGTTCATTATTACAAAGTAGTCATAGGTTGTGCCTTCAAAATCCACACTTCCCAGATATATTACACACACACACACACACACACACACACACACACACACACATATATATATATATATATATATATATATATATGTATAAAATATGTTAAATATGTTAAGGTTTCACCAGTATTGCAATGTAACATCAGAGCAGGCTTATTGTAAACTGTAGTCAGTGTATTTGCACCATGCATATGTGCAACGTATGCATACATCAAGGATTGTTTACTGCAATCTGCAGTATATTGGGCATCTGTTATAAGCTGGGTAGTCTGAACAGTAAACAGAGAGATTTGTTAGGAGCTTGTATTGTTAAAAGTAAAGGTAATAGAATAGAGTAAAATAATTGTATCAATGCTTTGTATGCCATTTATGGAGTTACTAATGTTCTCTCTTTTTTTCTTATGCCAACCCTTTTTCTCTCTTTTTTTAATTTATTTTATTATATTTTTTTGTGTGTTTACATTTTTACTTTTTGTTTTTTCCACAGCACAGAGGGGTAGGACTGTCCCACAGGATCCACCTGCCCAGCACTCCACTGGCTACAGCACTGATACCCAGCACATCTGGTGTAGTACCTGGTAGCAACCCTTCTGTCTCCCCTGCACTACTTGGCCCCTCAGGTCGATCTGTCCTGGAGGACAGGCTTGTGGCTCCCTCTGGGTGCAGTGGCAGAAGGGGTGAGTGTATCACCTGTGATGAACTGCCAGTGATGGTGCATAGGATTGTGCCCTGCACTGCTGGTGCACACCTCCACTGGCTGGAGACACTGCTATCCATCATTGTATTAAATAACACAAGGAGATGCAGACGTCAGACACTGAAGCCATTGTTGCAGTCAGGTGACAGTGATGACAGTCCAGTGGAGGAGGACTCAAGTCTCACTGTCACTCAACTTGAGTCCATGGGTTCACGATATCCTCACCCTCACCCCAACCATGTTGTTCACCCACTTCATATGTCCTTCACTTTACCTGTCTGTTGTCTTGTTTGTCTTGTCTGTCTGCAATAGTCTCTTCACCTGCCCAACCTACCTCACCCAGACATTCCTACATCCCTTCCCCAACATTCCTCTCTCACTCTCAAAAAAACAATAAGCACTTGTTACGCAAAAAAAAAAAAAAAAAAAACAAACAAAAAAAAATTGTCCCATACACAGCTCTCCATTTTGTACATGTGTTCATGACGCAGATGTTTATTTCAAATTCTCTATACAATTCTCTGTACAACAGATTGTGTTGTGGTCACCCCTCTCTCTGGAAGTAACAGTCCCAATTCAGCCAAATGTGTATGTCTTATTCTGGAAGAAATGGATAGCTCTGATTCTTTCCTACATCCTTCCTGCACATTCCTACCTTGTTTTCACGTTGTTCTTCCTCTTGCTTGCTTCCCATTTCACCACTTTCCTATCTTCCCCATTTCCTTTTCTTTAAAGAAATATTGAGTGATGGTGCGTGATGCGCAACAAACGGCCACAATTGTAAAAGGGAGTGAAATAAGTGTATATACCAGTTCTAAGTATTATATAGTTGGATTGGAAACAGTACCTTCTAGAAATATTGTAGACACTCCATAACAACTATCACACTTCAGAATTTGGATTTACACATTTAATATTATTTAACACTGTTAACATACACCTGGATTTGAAACAAGTACCATTTAAACAAAAAAAGAATACATGTATCACTGCGTTAGCAGGTGGTGCTACAAACTCAGACTGTATAGTAAATGGCAGAATTAACTGTTGTTGTATACACCTGCTAGTTAACTAGGAAATGACAGACTTTACTTCTGTTGTATACACCTGCTAGTTAACTAGGAAATGACAGACTTTACTTCTGTTGTATACACCTGCTAGTTAACTAGGAAATGGCAGACTTAACTGCTGTTGTGTACACCTGCTAGTTAACTGAATCTCTGGCTGCAGGAATTAATGCACTTAATGCAGTGATAAGTACTACCTTTCTGGGACAAATGGTTCAGCTATAGGTAATACATTAAAGTATTTTGTTAGTAGCATTGCTTATCGATACTGCACGATGTGCAATATCGTGCACTACTGCTGTACAAGAATAAATGAGTATTGCATAATAATGCTTTATGAAACATTACAAGGGATCACGCAATGCTGTTTCATAGAAAATTAAAGAAGAAGATATGACAGTGATATGGGGAGCAAGCACGGGGAAGTAGAAAAGGAACTCTTTCATAACCTGTGTGATACCCTAACACTGGCCCAGCAATCAAGGAGCCTCAATCCTCACCAATGGCAACAGTGGGGAACATACACACTGGGAGGATGACAAGTACACACACAGTAAAGTGCAATTTCGCTTAATAGCACACAGAGACCACAGTCAGTCTGGGGCTGGTTTCTCCCTCTTTCTCCAGATCTCCAATAAGACTTCCCAATGGCACAGCTACTGGATTGAGATCTCAGCTGAGTGGCCAAACCAAGATCTTCAGTCCTCTCTGTCCAACCAGTGCTTTGTGTCCCTGTCCAAGTAGCTGAAACACACACACACACACACACACACACACACACACACACACACACACACACACACACACACACACACACACACACACTTTGAGGTTAGATTTATGCACACACACATCTGGGAAATGCTAGCACATGTTTACTAGCTGTGTCCCCTTCTGCCCAGACTATAGAGTAATTTTCACCCCACCAGCCACCACCTATCAGTTACTTTAAGGCTCTTAGCAAAGGGTGGCCAATCTTCCTGTGTAATGTTACTATTAATCCAAATGGTAGTTTCACCAAGAGCAAGGCTGTTAGGAGTGGTGTGTACAGTGTCACCAAATAGATATGCAAATACTTGAAGAGCTTAAATATCTTTTGAGAGACTAGCCACAATGATAGGTTTAAATATATTTAATAATAAACAATAAAAAAACAAGAAAATACTCAGTAAATCATCACAGTAACTTCAGAGTTCAAAATCACAGGAAATATTTAAAACAATATTGCAGGACAGCCTCAAATAAATAAATACAGAAAGCATCTAAACTAATCTTTACTATATTCCTTACTGAATCTAAAAGAATTACTATACCGTAGAAACTTACTGTTACGGCAAGGCAAGTCAGAAGTGCTGAGTGTGTTTTCCCAGTTGGTACTGTCAGATCAAAGACAAACGCTTCTTAAATTAATATGTCAAATATTGCTGCTGGGATGCTTATAGCATGACATCATTTCTTGTCATCTGACTTCAGTTTCCAGGCTCAAAAACAACCATTGAGGTAGCATTTAGCATCTCCCTGTGAAAAATACATAAACAAAGACTTCTGTTAGATCTAAGGCAAATGGTGGAAGTTGTAAAATAATTTAGATTCTTCCACATATAAAGACAATAGAAAAAAGGTCTAGTTCTAGACATTGTGTCTGTAACTGTACTGAAACTGAGAGATAACACCTTTTGTTTATGGCCCAGCAATAAAGTAACTTAACCTCAACCATTCTTCTGAAGTTGTGCATAATAATATCTCTTCAGCACACGTCTATACAATACGACATACAGTTCTAATACATTTGTAACACAGGCATATGAATCATGTTGATATTCACAAATGACAGACAACCACTTACAAAATTCCAGATAGCTGGGCTGGCAGTATCTCCTTTTGTTACATTTCTACATAAATCATATTAAAATTCACAAATGACATATAATTATTTACAAAATTCCATTGAGCTGGGCTGGCAGTATCTCCTTTTGTTACAAGCTGTGTCACCTACTATTGAATGTGTTAAATACATCTGCTATCTAACTGACTCTGTGGCAGCAAGTGCTAATGCATTGTTGTTGGAGGTAGATGGTACTGGTTTCATCTATGGGTGGAAGTAATTTTACAAACATGTATGATATGTGAAATATATCGACTTATATTACAGCTTTTTACCGTTGCAGCGCATTTGTGCACACTGAACACCATCGTGCATTAATTCTTTAAAGAAAAGTAATGGGGAGACAGGAAAGTGTTGAAATGGGGACCAAGCAGGGGGAAAAACCAAAGTGAAAGCAATGTATGGAGCAGGAATGTGCAGGAAGGAGGTAGGAAAAAAACATAGTTATTCATTTCTTCCAGAATAAAACATGCCAATTTGGCTGAATTTGGACTGTCACCCCCAGGGAGAGGGATGACCACAAGACAATCTGTTGTATACAGAATTTGAAATAATTTTGTGTGTTATGAACACACATGTGCGAAATTGGGAGATATGTATGAGACAATTTTTTTTTTTTTTTTTGCAGGACACGTGCCAGTTATTTTTTTGAGAGAGAGAGGAATGTTGGAGAAGGGATGCAGGAATGTTTATGTGAGGTAGGTTGGGCCAGTGAGGAAGGAATTGCAGGCAGACAAAACATACAAGACAAGAGATGGGCAGTAAAGGACAAATGAGGTGGGTGAACACCTTGGATGGGGAGGGGTATGTGAAATCTTATGCATATCAAGACAGTTGACAGTGAGAACCTAGTCCTCACCCTGTGGACTGTCATCACTGTCTCCTCACTGCACAACTGGCTGCAGTGTCCGATATGTGCACCTCCTACTGATGCTCTGCACTAGGATGGAGAGCAAGTGTGTTTGAATAGTGCAGGAGTGCTGGGCATGATCTTATGCACCATCCTTGATGGTTCGTCATGATTGATAAACTCAGCCTCTCCACCACTGTGCCTGGAGGGAGTTACAGGCTTGTCCTCTGAGGCAGAACTACCTGAGGGGCCAGGTAGTGCAGGGGTGGCAGAGAAGTGCTACCAGATATTTCACCAGATGTGCTGGGCAGCGGTGCTGTAACCGGTGGAGTGGGGGTAGGTGGATCCCATGGGACAGTCCTACCCTGCTGTGTTGTGTGAAAAACAAAAAATAAAAAAGTAAACACAAAAATACGGGGAAAGTAAACAATAAAAAGCATTAAAATAATAAACACAGCAATAGAGAGAAAAGAGTTGGGGTGAGAGAAAAAAAGGAGAACATTAGTAACTTCATATTTGATATACAAAGCATTGATACAATTATTTTATTTGCTTCAGTTAGCTTTACTTTCAACACTACAAATTCTTCTAACAAGTTTCTTCTTTACATTTAAGACTACCCAGTTCATAACAGAGGCACACAATGGTACAGACTGCAGCCACCAATCCTTGATGAATGCATATATTGCACATATGTGTTCCAATTATACTGATTACAGTTTACAGAAGGCCATTTGTGCCACTGCTATAGAGGTATGAAGTTACATTGTAATAATGATGAAAACCTAACAGTATTGTATATTTGGGAAGTGTGGATTTTGAACACACAACCAATGACTACCCTAAAATACTTGTTTTGTCCTACAGACTACTGCATGCATACTTTTCCTTTTACAGTTTAGAGATGCATGGCCACTGTTATTTGAGAATATGGCACCATTGCTTTGTGCTACAGACTAAGGCATGCATAGTTTCTTTTACAGTTGGGATATGCAGGCTCAATTTGATACAGCTCAATTAAATAACAAGTAAGTGGTCCTTAACTTTTAATGCTATAAAAAGTACTGCAAAAATTATTATTATTAATGTACCACTTAGACAGTACTGTTCTGATGCATACATACCACATGCTTCTCGCATCCTTGCTAGACGAGCAGCATGGGACTGGACATTCTAGACTCTCCTCAGTAGCTGTAGAAAAAACAGAACACAACACCATTATGAATACCAGTCTTGACTATATTCAGCTCTTACTCAATGAAATTGATACTTACACATCTGTGGGGGGACCTCTGCCTGACATTCCCCAATCCAAAGCTCTAAAGTATCCCACTTTCTCCTCGGGAGGTCATCAAAATGGTGTCTGCATTGTTCACCTGTGTGGTGGATACCTATTGCACTGGTTAAAGCCCTGGCAACACTATTCCAGGCTGCAGATTTATATTCTGAGCCAGAATAGTCCTTCTGCAGCAACCTGAGCCCATGACCTCTAACTAGGAATCCAACAAAAATCCTGGACTCCTGGACACCCAAGTGCTGTGCCCAAAAGTGCTCACCCTCTCCAACAACTCCAGACTTGCCTGCCATAGTATCAGCTCAATGTCTACTGAGCATTTCCTACCAATTGCAGTTTATATGGTGCTGTTTCCCACCTATTCCACATCTTGCACTTACTGGGAATGCGCTCATTTTGGATTTGCAACATTTGAAAATGTTGTGCATTGTGCACCATCATGCATACATAGTAGGCGAGGGTGTGCACTGCTGGGTGCCATGTTTGCCTGACACTAACCGATGTGCAACAAAAAGATTTCTCAGTTTTCTAGGTATGCAGACACTTGTGTAAATGGGATAGTCATTTTTAAAATATGTATGGTTATCCTACACCTGCAGCTATTACAACAATAAGATTGAAAAAAGTTGTGTATTTTGCACTTTATTGCTATAATCTGCACTCTCACAACAGTAAAACAAAACTTGCGCACCCTGTACTAGAACCCCAGACCATCTGCACTCCACCTCTACACTTAACACCTGCTAACACAGGATTAGTGAAATAGATATCTGCGATCTTTGTAGTTATTGTAAGGTTCTTGCTATTAAGTGTAGCACAACACCTCTGCATGATGCAAAATATTAATTGAATGCATCTGGTTCATATGTGTGGCTGTCTGAGTCCTGTCTACATCCTGGGCGGTCCATTCCTCCATTATGTGTGCTGCTAATCTTCACGCAAACTAGGTCAGCATAGCTAAACATGTTTATGCTAAGTGGCGTATTGTACAAACATTGGGAATTTAAAATAAAAAAAAAAAAAAAGGATAGCAAAATGTATGCTTGCCCTTTGCTCCGGAACAATCTACATTCACTATACAGGTTTCATGACCAGTAAAACTGGGACGACCCACAAAAACTTCCCTAAGCGTGCCGAGTGTCATTAATATTCATGGCGTAAGATTGCACGATGCCGCTTGATGCGCAGTATCTTTTATGTGAATCCACTCCATGTAGGTTCTGCATGGAACCTACATGGAGTTTATTAAATTTGGCCATATGTTTTTTGTTTTTATTTTTAGTTTAAATAATGTTTGCTGTGAGGTTCACTTTCAGTTCATGATAGTTAGTCAATGTTTGTTTTGTTATCCTTTTACAGTCAATGTATAGACGACTGACATATGGGTTACTTGATGAAGATGAATATACCCATATAAATAAGCCATGTAGCTGAAACACCAGTATGTCCTTAAGAGCTCATTTGCATATATCCGATGGAGCTCCACTACAGGAGTGCAAGGTATTACATAGTGAAGTCTAGCTTGGCTTAGTCTTTCTTGCAGGTTTTACTGAATGGGTTCTTTGTGTGACCTTTCTATCCTTTGACTTGCATTTATATGTGTGTATGTATATATATATATATATATATATATATATATATATATATATATATATATATATATGTGTATAGGTTCATAGGTTCATAGATTTATACTAGGCTATCTGCCCTAAGGCATTTATAAGCCTAGCCCAGAGTTTTTTGTGGCTTACGCCACCCCTTATGTTAAAAAATACTGTGCCCATTAGTTTGTTGTGCCTCTGTCCAGCAGTGACACAGAGATGATTCCCAGGGTAAACCTACGATCTCCCATCCACTGGTCAAGATTTCTCTTGAACAGAGCCAGCGAGGTGCTCTGCCTCACATGGACCGGGATTTTATTCCACAACATAGGGAGTTTCTGGGTGACAAATCTATCCCTCCAGCATGTCCTATTTATATCCGTGCTAAGGTTTAAGTCGCTTGCTCTAGTGGATCTGGTAGATTTGGATTTTTTGAGGTGGAGCATGTCCATTAATTCCGGGTTGGACATGGCCTTGTATGTCAGGCACAGGTCACCTCTGAGCAGAAGGTATGCGACTGAATAGAGCTGGAGTTTCTTTAGTCTGGCAGCATATGACAGATTTTGGAGTCCCTTTATCCTTTTGGAGAGGAACTTTTGGGGTCTCTCCAATTGCTGCAGGTGTCGGGTGAGATACATCCCGAATGGGGCATTGTACTCAATCACTGGTCTGATAAGTGAAGTTTACAGGGGAACAATGACCTCACTTGATCTGGATGTGAATCCCTTCATGATCAGGTGGGCAATGTAGAAG
>NC_056748.1:45077835-45087835 GCF_019279795.1 Protopterus annectens | reverse complement strand
ACTTGGTTATTAACAAAGCCTCAGGGATGAAGAAATCCTCCCCCAGATTACAATAAACTATGGAAAGGTAGGACTAGCAAAAGAGCAGGGGACATTGATGCCCTCTACAAAAATAATCTCAACCTAATTCTGTCTCATCTAACCTTGGCACACTTTGGAAATGTGGAAGTGATCTGTATACTCCTTAAACAAAATCAACAAAAATCCTTATCTATCAGTGGCAATTATATTCCTCCTGATAACAACATCAACACTGCTGAAGACTTCATATCCTGGATGACTGCTAATATTACCCTAGAAAAATAATCCTAGGTGGCCTCAACATTGACTGAGTCTCCATTAACTCAGAAACCACTCTCAAAGCCATTAACCTCTATGGCATCAGACAATTAATTAATTATCCTACCCACTATTCCAACAACTCTAAAAAAATACTTTAGACTGGATCCTCATTTCCTCCCCAAATAACATCTCCTCCTTGAGTGTGTTATGTGACATATTAAGTGGCCACCTCCCTATCTTCATTATAAGATCTCAAATATCCGCTCCCAAAAAAGCTATGTTAATGAAATATGCAACCTTTTCAGCTTTTAAGAGAATAGTTTTATCTTCCATATAAAACTATGTAAATGGAGCCATCTTAAATACATTCCACTAGAAGAAGCTGTTAATGAGTTCAATAAAGGTTCCTTAACACCCTGAATAAGTATTTAGGAAAAAATGTGTAATGATCACTCCAGCCACCTTGGCTTTCCAGATGCACCAGCTCTCTCATGAAAGACAGAGAGCCTGGAAAACCTGGACCACAAATAAAACCCAAACTAACTGCCAAACCTTCAGGCAACTTAGAAATAGGACAATATACCTAATGCATTCAGATAAAAAACTACTACACCAATCTCCAAATCAATAATTTCAAAAACTCCAAAGCTCTTTGGTCATCTATAAAGCAACTTCTCAGAATTGTCAGCACCATACAACCAGTAAACTCAGCACAAAGCCCAATAACTCTGAGTCCATTGCCAGTCTTTTTAACTATCACTCTATCCAGTCTGTGCCTCCTTAGTTGACAACCAAACTCCTCCACCACTGATCTCACCCCCAGCCCTAACCTGAGTTCACAAAACCTTACTCTACAGCAGGCACCTACCTCCATCATTAAAAAACTTCTCCTTAAATGAAAACCTACAACCCATGCCCAGATAATGTACCAGCAGAATATCTGAAATTATACAATGATAGCTTGTTAGTATTCAAAAACGTGCATGCTGATTGGTCACCCCAACCAGTTTGTCTGTTGTACAATTGAGCATATACCAATAGAAAAAAGTCCGATCCCCAGGACTTTCTTCTATTAATATGTGCTATGGAAGTCTATGCCCAATAGCATAAACCCTGTTGCTCTAACAGCATTATAAGTTTAAAAGACCAACATTTACATTAAGGACCTTTGTCCACTTTATTTAAGTCTTTCAACATGTCAGTTACTAAGACTTCACCCTCGTGATCAAACCATAGCAAACATGGGTATATCTTCAGTAAACCCCACTGACTTGTCATTAATTGCTAAACTAGTTGCAGATGCAATAACCTATCCAGTATCCATCCTCTTTAATTAATTTATTGCTGAATCCTATAGCCCTCTCCTTTGGAAAATATGTTATATCCTACCTGTACACAAAGGTGAAGCTCCACTGAATTCTGTAACTAACGGTCAGTTGCCATTCTATCTCCATTATCAAAACTTCTAGAAAAATGCATACAGTCTCAGCTTACCCTCCATATCATCCAAAATGGCCTGCTGTCCTCTGCTTGCCATGGCTTCTGCTCTTATCGCTCTCAGCATAGCAGTACTAATGTCCTCTTACACTTCTCTAATACTATTAGCTCACCTAGGAACAATGGCCTACTAGTGCCAGGCCTTTTTCTTTACCTCGCTAAAGCCTTTGACACTGTCTCTCAGTCTATCCTTCAGTATTAACTCACCCAACTGGCAGAAATAGTTCTTCAGTTTTTGGTTCCATAGCTATCTTTCCAGCCGGCAACAAGTCACTAACTTATCGAAAACTAGCGACAGCTTCAGAATTTTCTTTGGTTATATCCTATTGATGCCTGAAGGCATCTTATATTGCCTATTCCTATTTACATTAATAATTCATGCAGCATACAAGTTATTGAATAATTTCATCTTAAAGGTTACACCATGGACAATACACCTGCATTAATGCTTATCCTTTTCCTAGTGATGGTAAAGAGATATTGATTGTCGTTCATATAATATGCATTTATACTGTCAGAAATGTCATGTTTCTCTAAAAGTCTCAACAACAAAGCGGCACAGTGAGAGAACGGATTAGCTTTACGTGAAAGCTCTCAGCTGGGTGAGCAAAATACTGCTAACAGTATGTATGTAACTTGAGTGGTTGCTGAGATGTTGCAAGTTGTTTACAAAATATTGCAAACTTAATAGTCATTGCGTGTACTGTGACTTATAAATTCAGTTTAAAAATCCAAAGAGAACTACAACTATAAAATAGTTTGTGCAGAAGAGTTTACCATTTACACTTCTTTTGTAATCCCTATGGTTCCAGAGATACCAATATTTGCTTGAAATGTGAGGATAAAATTTAATTTTATCTAAAGGCTTAGGCTCTGTAAATTGGAAGTTACTGTGCAAACTTCCTGAGTTCCATTGGACTGACAAAGCTAAGTGGCAAACAAAATATTTTATTCCCTCCCAGTCTACACCTGAGTACTTCAAAGTTCTATTCTCGGCCCCATACATTTCAGCGTTTCATAGCTCTCAACCAGTGAGAGCAAGAAATCTGGACAAAGCCATAAATAATGGGGGGATAAAAGCCCCAAAATAGGGACTTTTTTTGATATTACTCTTACAAACTTAGAAAGTTCATAGAATAACAGGTTTTGCATTAGCATGAATTTTCTGAAGGATATGAAATCTGAATCTCTAAACCCTGTCATTATATTCTGACTTCAGTCCTCAAAGAATTGGCAACAATTTGCCTGAAAATCACAATTTTATGAATAATAGACCAACCATATGGCCATTCTTCAAAATGCTGTGCAGTTGAGAGGTATGCAACATTTTTATTAACAGACTGTCTAATCATCAAAATCAGCCACACTAGTAAAGTATGCAAATTACTCCACCTTAATCTGTCATGCCGAAGACCTACTTAACCTAATAAATATCACAGGAATCCTTCACGTGTATAAAAACCTGGTTAAAAGCATCTCTACTTCACCTCAATCCCAACAAAACCAAGCTTCTCCTTTTCACCCCTTAAAACTACTCAGCCCAAAAATAATATATCCCCAAGTAATAATACCAAAATCAAATTTGTCCCCTTTACAAAATTAGTGGGAATCTACATAGATGATAACATGAAATCCGATTGCCACATAGAATATATTTGAAAAAAAAATCAAAATCTAGGCACCCTCTATAGGAGCGAACAGTTCCTTCACAATTTCCCAGGAAGCACCTGGCCACTCCCCTCCTTCTCCCCAGCCTTCTCTATTCCACTCCAGTTTTTACAAATCTATAACAATAAAACTATCACAAAACAACCACATTTGTAGCCAGATATCACGACTAAACCCACCACGACTAAACCCACCACTGCCTATGTCTTAAAGAACTAAACTGGCTTGAATTTTCTCATTACCTAAACGTTGCTCATCTCATAAGAATTCACAAGCTCAATAACAACCGTTATCCTTTCCTACAACGTTGGCAAGCCTCATCTGTCGGATAATTGCTGCATCATTTTCACTTCAGTGCTTCGATAGAGCTGTAATTGTACTATCAGCATTCATTTGTGATACAGTGCTTTCGAGGGGGGGCACCATAAATCTATGCCATTACTGCAGTCCTGCATCATCACCATCTGTCAGTCAGCCCCCTGACAGCTTGTGCTCAAGACAGCCACCCTTTCAACCTTCCCTAGTTACTAGTTATGGCTCTGATTGTGGGTGTCATCAATATGGGTTTCTCTGAGTCTTGGTTTATCAAGCCCCATTCATCAAAACCTGAACAATTGACAAATTGGTAATTAAGAAGAAGCAAAACCCATGGGTAAAGGTTAGAGTACCAGGAATAATAAGAAAGCAGATAAAAAACAATGTTAATGAACATGGTAGTAAAAGCAAACAAACAACCTTTAGTACGCAATAAAAAAACAAATAGAAATAATGGTAAGCACTTTCATGGTCTATAAGAACTGCTTCATCAGACCATTCAAACAAACAACACAGCAGATTAAAATGACACAATCAACAAATAAAAACAAGTAAAAGCAAGCACATTGACAAAAAAGCTCATTCATAAAACATCAACCAATCATGTTAGCATCCGGTATCATGTGACTTCTAAAGGGGTTTCACAGAAGAAACTTCATTCAAGCCTGGAAATGCATTGGCTTTAAAGAGAACAATCCAGTGTAATTCAGCACATGAAGTCTTGCTAACTAAATCACCTTCCCTAATATTAGTGTCTCATATGTTAAAGCCTGCCTCTGAGGTTCACAGAGTCAGAGTTTTCTAGTTTGGTGTCAGTTACCTATGACTTGATGAAAACTAACAGAACTAATTCTTACACACTAAAATATCTATAATTTGATTACATCATTGTAAGATAAAAATCAAGTAGACTACTCCAAGATCCACTACCGATAAATCCAATTGCAGCAAATATCCAAAAGCAAAGACCACATTGAACTATAGAAACGCTATTTTATTAAAACAGACAAAGCTTTCGGGAACACCTAATCCCTTCTTCAGTGTATAAAGACATTAAATTAACTTCATTTAAATAATAAATATGATAAATCACATGATAAGCCTCCCCCCAGTGAACAAACATAAGCAATAATGCAACTAATCAACACACTTAGTGTGCTCTTAAAATCATAGCATGGCTGTATCCTATTTTAAAGTCATTTGTCTTAGTTTTAAAACTGGCTTTAATGTAACCATTGCATTTAGACCTGGAAAAAAGTCAGCTTTCAGGCGTAGGATCCACTCATATTCCATCATTTCTAACTTATTATTATAGTCACCTCCTGTTACATTTTTGGTCAAAATTTGGATGGAATATGAGTGGATCCTATGCCAGAAAGAGACAAATTACTTTAAAATAGGATATAGCTGTGCTATGACTGAAGAAGGGATTTGGTGTTCCTGAAAGCTTTGTCTGTTTTAATAAAATAGCCTTTCTATAGTTCAGCATGGTCTTTGCTTCAAGATAAAAATCAAACCAGTTCAATTTAATGAAACCATCAAACTAACCATCAAACTAAAGACAAAAGATCATCCGCACATTATGTCTATTGACAAACCAAGCTAGAAAGTTAGATCTGCATTGCGTTAGATTACAATGGGAAACAAATATGGTTCTGCTTCATTATTATGAAAGCAACTACACCACCCACAAGCTCATTAGTCGTAAGTTTTTAGAATGACCAGCCTGTTGATTGGTGAGCAAGTCATGATGCTACACCTTCATTAATATGTAATGTTGTCTACAAGCTAGAAAAATCATAAAAATAATGTGATTTCTAGGAAAAAGTCATTAAGCATACATCCCTCAACTTATATACACTGATCTCTGTAAAGACAACTGTTCACTTAATAATTTAATCAGAAACTCCTCTTTGAAGTTCGCAGTGGGCTGTCTCATGTCAAAAAGAACGACACCTACAATTCCCACAGACTTTAATAAACACAAGCTTCATAAGTTAGAATGTCAAACACAATATATTCAGTAAAATATGAAAAAGCAAAGGCAGACTTTCTAAAAAGCACAACAGAAGCACACAACCTCATAAACAGCTAAATAAAACCTTAAAACATTAACACATATTAATATAAAATAAAAAAAATGTTTCATTCACTTCAGTGGAGAGAAAAAATGTGAGATTATCAAACCTAGAAAAAACTAAATTACATGACACAACACAAAAAAATCCCCACCTAAACAAACTAAACAATTAAGACAGATTGGGTCCCCTTCACATGGTCGACTTTTCAGAAAGTCGACTTTGATATGGCCAAGACCATATGATTGACTTTTGAAAAGCTGACCATGGGGAACTGCTATCACCGTACAGTGCGTAATAGGAAAATGTCCCTCTTCTGCACTGTAGAACGATCTCGGAGTTGGTATATTTAAGTTACGAGGGGTACAGGGGGGCTTGCCCCCCTGCTAAAAGTTTTAAGGTAAGTGTTTGTTGTGTATTTTGTGTTTTTTACATGGTCGGCTTTCCGAAAGTCGATCATATGGTCTCGGCCATATGAAAGTCAACTTTCTGAAAAGTCGACCATGTAAAGTAGACCCATAATACAAATAAATGTAGAACAGTAATAAAAATACAAAAAAAAGCAGCAAGTAGCCACACATAGCATCATTCAAGACCAGAACAACTAATCCCAATGCTTACACTACAAATAAGTTAAACAAACAGCTATATGCAACACCTCCGCCACACAAAGGTCACACAGTGACAAGTACTGTGTAAAAACTCTCTACAAACACAAAAAAATCCACACTGCATGAAAAAAATGCAATGAAAATAAAAATTCAGAGGAAAGGACTGAGACAAGATACAGAAAACATATGCATAATACAAAACAAAAAGGACCGAGTAAATCAAAATAATAAATAAATGAACTAATAAAACACTTCAATGATGAAAAAGAAAAACCAAACCAAACCCCATGAAAGTACAAAGCCAGACATACATTATTTGAGCTTACATCATCTCAGAGTATACAACAAATTTCAAGATGCAACAGTCTCAGAGCTAGTACATATAAACAGCAGACATGAAGGGTGTAATCCTCAGCTCCCTATTGAAATGTTTGACCTTGAAATGCCAAGTGTTGACAAACTGAAAAAAATGCAAAAACACAGGAGAAGCAAATCTCAAAAATCGTTCTCCTTTAAATTTATTTTTACAGGGTGGCCAAGCCCTCCTGCATTCTCCCCATTTGGGGGGCAACCCCCACCCTGATCTTATATATACCAACTCTGAGATCGCCATTCTTCAGAGAAAAGGGAATATTATGAGAAATACCATCTCAGATATACTATGTAAGCCTAATTTTTTGGTCATTCAGTCTCCATGCTTTGAACCTTGCTCTAGTAGGTCCTGACATTTCAAATAATTACTATAATGGCCATATCAGAAAATTTAACCTTCATACAAAAATAATAGTGCATTTATAAAAGTTATCAAAATTACTATGTAATTACAATGCTCAATATATAATGTTTATACTTGACAACACTAAACCCACATATGTGGAAGCCCTTAACATTAACCTGTCCAAGCAACAAGGACCTCCGAAGCTGAAACGCAAACAAACACCAATCACAACCAAAGTGTCACACAGCTCACAACACCAGTGTGCCACCCAACAACAGCCCCTAAGGCAAGACAACGTACCCAACACTTTAGTCATAGGTGACTTTATAGTCAGGCACACCGATGTCTCACTTACCAGGCTGAACAAGGAGAAAATTACAGTCAGCTGCCTTTCGGGTGCCAGGATCTGCCACATAATGCATGCACTCAAGTCACTCCACAACAAGTACAAATATGACTTTGTCATTGTCAATGTTAAAGTGAATGCCTTGAGACATACCTCCCTGGACTACATGAAAAGAGACATGGAAGAGCTCTTAGATCATGTGGCCCAGGCAGGTATGACCCTAGCCCTGAGTAGCATCCTGCCTTCGCCCAGAATGATACCACAGTATAAGGACAATATGATTAACTTCAACAATTGGCTAAGCTTCTGGTGTCATTCAAAGGGGATCCAGTATCTTTCTGCCTGGGATGACATGATCGACAGACCATAATGCCTTGCCAGAGATGGTCTGCACCTGTCACCCCTGGGATTCAAGTTACTGGCTAAGGCTCTTGCCAACCCTATAGTGCCTTTATTAGGCAACTTTCAAAGGACAAAACCACCACCACCGTAACAGGTACAAGCATGCAAAATCTGAAGGTAACACTACTCAATGCTAGAAGTCTAAACCTCAAAATGCACTCTCTCGAGGCACTCCTAAAAATGGAGAGCATCAGTATCTGTGCAGTAACTGAGACCTGGTTCAAGACTCTAGAGAGCACCCTTGCAATAAAAGGCTACAACTCTTGCCACACTTTTCGGCCACCAAACCAGGACCGAAACACTAAAGGTGGAGGAGTGTCCATATTCACCAAGGATATTCACAACGCCAGGCTAGTTGCCCAACAGAATGCATCTGAAATTCTCCAGGTGCAACTAACACTAGGTAAGACTGCAATCCAAATTGTAGCATAATACAGATCCCCCACCATGCCCCAAAATTCTCACTACACCTTTCTAAACATACTGGAAAATATTAAGATACAAATAAACACCCTAATTCTGGGTGATTTCAGCTACCCTGCCATTAACTGGGAAAACTGCTCGTGTACCAACACCTTTTCCCAACGGTTCTTGGAATTCATAAATTCCAATGACCTGGATCAACTAATCCTTAATCCCACCAGGGGCTCCAATATCCTACACCTGGTCATTACCAACATGGGAAATCAATGCTCCACACCTATGGTCACCCCCTCGTTGGTCAGGTCAGACCATAAGCTAATCACCCTTGACATCTACTTCCCACCCCCACCCCCAGTAAGGAAATCTCCGTAAAAAACTTCTCCAAAGCCAACTTCTTGCTACCCAAATCAGAAGTGACAAACTTCATGACACCCATGAGTTTGACTGCTGAATCCTACACTACTATGGCACTGTACGAGCACATCCACTAGTGCATAAGTCGTGCCATCCCCAATAGAACCAAGACGCTCTCCTTCAAAAAAAAAGGAAGCTAATCTGGAGGTCCCCTGCCATAAACAAACTTTACAACAAAAGCAAGAAACTGTTGCAGAAAAGAGGAAAATCCCAGGATGCAAAAAACTCTCTTACCAGCCTCAGTAAGAAGCTGAGATCCCTCATAAAATACTCCAAAGTTAGTTGCGAAAATAAAATTGCCAAAGATTCCAAAGACAATCACAAGGCATTTTATAGCTATGTCAATAATCTAAATGGCAATGCTCAGATCTGCTCTGAGCTACAACAGAATGGCATTAAATGTACTGATCTCAAGGATATTGCCAATATCCTGTCAGATGGATTCAGTGCAAACTTCACCCCCCTCTCACCCCTAAAGGGCCCATCTCAATACTGAAAGATTGCCAAATTCCAATAATAATGGCCACACAGGTAAAAAATGCACTCTCCAAAGCTAAAAATACAGCATTCATGGGACCAGATGACATCTCAGGCTTTGTACTACATAAACTACAAATGAACTGGCACCTCACCTAAGTGTCATGTTTAATCGTAGCCTCAACTCAGGCTTCATGCCCACTGAGTGATGCACAGCTATAGTTATCCCACTCCACAAGGGAGGATCCACCTTGGGTCCCGGGAACTACTGCCCCATCAGTCTGACGAGCAAGATCTGCAAGGCCATGAAGCGTATTATCATGGAACATATAAACAAAGACATTGGCAACCTTCAAACACTGGACCCCATGCAGCTTGGGTTTGTGAAGGGCCAATCTTGTCTCCTGAACCTAATTGACTTCTTTGAATCAGTCTCCAGAGCCGTGGACAAGGGTAAGGTGGTCCACACAGCCTATCTGGACCTCGCCAAGGCTTGAGACACCATCCTCCACTCTGGAATCATAGATAAACTTACAAAGCTGGGCATTAATCCCTACATCACTCAATGGGTTGCCAACTGGCTTACTGACAGAACCCACACTGTAAAAGTAGCAGACTCCAAATCCAGCTCCAGACAAGTGACAAGTGGAGTACCTCAGGGTTCTGTCCTGGGACCGGTCTTGTTTGGCATCTACTTCTCTGAAGTACAAGCCAACACTAGGGGACTCTGGCTAACAAAGTACGCTGATGACTGCAAACTGGCAGCCAT